>NC_056750.1:161641154-161831154 GCF_019279795.1 Protopterus annectens | reverse complement strand
GGCATAATTTTTTTGTGGGAACAGAGTGCCCTTTTTTATTTTGTTTCAGGTGAGAGTGGAATGTGAGGTACAGGAAGTAGGTGGATTTGGGGAGGTAGGTTGGGGAGGTTAACAGACAAGACAAACAAGACGCATACAGGGGCGGAGTATGACACATGTGGGGGGTAAACACAATTGACAGGAACGGATGTTTGGATATCGCAAGCCCATGAGCCTACAGATGGCAACAATGGAACTGAGATCCCCACCCATGGGCAGTTACCACTGCACCTTCACAGCCCAGGCCCGGGCTGTGCTGGGGGCTGGATAGGATGGGCAGGCACACCCGTGAGTTGCGCCACTCTCGCCTCAAGCTGGCATAGGGGATCAGTCACAGAACGTCTGATCTCACTACGCACCACAGACCGGACCCTATGGAGGGTGAGTGGAGGCTCTCCTCTGGCCACACTTGCAGAGGGGGGATGAGCCCCATCCCCTGCAGTGCTTCCACCTGAAGGTGGCACAGGGCCACCGGAGGAGGAGGTCTCGGCCTGGGCACTGGTGCCAGGTGCACTCACCAGCTGAGGTGGGAGAGGTGGGTCCACTGGAACCCGCCTTCCCTGTTGTCCTATTTTTAGCAGTATTTTATGATATTTTGGGTTAGTAACAAACAACACCATTCGAAATTAGTTGTAACAGCATGCATCAGTATTCCCATTAACCAAACACACATGAATTCCGAACATTGAGCAGCAAGCATAACACATGCATATTTAGAACAACAGTGGACATTCCAACAGCATGCAGGGTTGATTGGTGGCAACAGGCCATCAGGTTTGGATATGTGAACAGGGCACATGCATCAACGTACATGCAGATATGTATAAACCAACAGGACAAATGTCCATGGGAATTAATTGTGAATACACATACCCAGTTTGGTGTGGCATGGCATAATTTGTGAAAATAGGGTAGGGTGGATAAATATTACATTAACAACTTAAACTACCTATACATATACTGTACATTTCTAGTAGATGCAGATATATATCCCCTACATGTATTAGTACAGTTTCCTGTATGTAACCTTAGGAATGTTGGTGATGGGGATGTTACTGCTACATTAATATACATTCCATTTTTATTCATATATGTTTATATCTGGCTGTGTTCAGGTAAAGCATCTTGCTACATTTGATTTATATGGGTCTAGACAACTGTGGATGTTCAGCATTTCATACAACCATACTATCTCCATAATGCAAGGGTACAGCAACATATCCATATTGTGGGATGGACACAGTCCAGGTTCTGTACTTTATTAAAGACATTTTACTCTTTGGTTGTGGCTGTCTCATTCATTTCATTATGTAGTGAATGCAGTATACCTTTATTCCAGACTTATTACAGCTTTCTTGGTAGCTACAAACACTCTTTCTCACACTCTCTCACTTATTGTATATTTACATGTCAGGATGGTACTTAATTCTAGGCTTTATTAACATGTATTACTGGGTTACAACAATCCTTTCCAGTTGACTAACTTATTTCATATGGCAGAATTTACAGGGATGTATTCAACACTTGTCTATCCTTTGTTGATTTCTTACAACACTCATTTTCAGGCTGAAGCAGTTATCTGATATTACAGTACAGGTGGAAACTCTATTTGAGACTTGTTTAATCTTTATTACTGGATTGCAATACTTTTTCCAGGCTGCATCGCTTATCTAATCTTACAATACTAGAGAATCTTTCTTCTAGGCTTATTTGACTTTTATTACTGGGTTACAGCACTGAACTCTTTTACAAGCTGTCCCACATATATTCTATAACAATACCAGCAGAATAATTACTAACCTGCCTGGTGGCGCAACCTCGACAGGCTATCAGCATAGGCTTGCCGATTCGCGGAATGAACACCTGCAGCTGTAATATAAATGAAGGAATATTGTAACATACCTATCCATACTATAGGCTAGGGTAGCATTTCTTACATATTAATTACATGGATACTTACTCAGTAGTGGGGCATTGGGCATTTGATGGGCCTCCTGGATCCATCAGTTCAGTTGGTCCTCCTTTTGTCACTTCAGGTCCGCATGGTGGTGGCAGACCTGTTCACCAGTCCTCGGAAAGCCTGTGGCACTGGTGAGATCATGTTCCAACCGGTTCTACACCTCTGCCTTGTACGCTCCCCATTGAACCTGGCCCTGCATGAGTTGTGCTTCATGATCATGGACTAGGAGCCAAACCATATATTTTGACTCCACAATACCCCACCTTTGTGCTCTAAAGTGATTTCCCTCTCCTGCATCTGTCATTCTGACTGCAAATGGGTACTACAATCAGTTATGGTGTGTATTCCCGCCTATGGGGTTTATATATGCCAGTTTTCCCGCACTTATTTGTGATTGGCCATTTTGGATATTTATCAGCTTACAGCAAACCTGCTTTGTCATGGTTCTATTTTCATTAATTCCTATATGTCTGCTAATACTATATTTCTAAGTACAACTGTCATGGCTTAGTGGTTAAGTACTTTGACTATGGTGCACAGTATCCCGGGTTCGACCCTTGGTATTGCTTTTTTATTTTACTACTGTTTAGTCAGGCTAGGAGGTGTGTCTGTGTAAAGGCGACTTTGCTACAGCTTGCCCAATGTTGCCCGACGGTGAGCTGATTGGCATGCTGCACGGCTCCGCTCAAACGTCTTACGCTGGGTAACATGTTATTTACCTATAAGCACTCATATTGAGCTGGGTGAAGCGCTGCTGAGCTACGGACACTCATATTAAGCGTGTTAAAGCGCTGCTCACCTATGGGCACTCATATTAAGCTTGTTAAAGTGCTGCTCAGCTATGGGCACTCATATTAAGCTTGTTAAAGCACTGCTCACCTACAGGCACTCATATTAAGCTTGTTAAAGTGCTACTCAGCTATGGGCACTCATGTTAAGCTTGTTAAAGCGCTGCTAAGCTATGGGCAATTATGATCCTTTTTTTATATATTATGTCAGTTTTGTTCACAAATACATGGGCCATTTCCTTACATTTTACTTAAATTATAGTTTTATATATATATATATATATATATATATATATATATATATATATATATATATATATATATATATATATCAGGGGATTGTTTCATATTTATTTAATAAAAATGGAGAATGATGTTGTGGGGGCTCGAACTGTGACTACCTCCTCTTTGGCCGACGTCTCTACCACTACACTATTGCTACTTGGCTTAATTTGCACATGTAGATCTTATATACTTTTCAATGTCTGTTAACTGTGGCTGAGCAAAGGGCACACCCCCACAAACGAGCGCAAATGCGGGCAAACATTTTGGAAATTATAAAAAAAAAAATGAAACTGCTATTTTTTACATTTTACACATTTTCAGTAGGGTTTAGTCTGTGGGGATGTGTGGTGTTGTGTTCTTGACATTTCAGCGGACTCACTCGTGGGTGTTTACTTTCAGGACTCTGACTCTTCTGGGGGCGTGCCCCTTTGCAATACTCGTCATTCGACATGCCCCCTACTTTCCTACATGGACCGTGTTAGACTAGGGTATGATTCAGCATGCCCTCATGAATATGCATGACATGATCCCTCATGAATATGCATGACATGCTGACATCATACCGTTCAACTGCAGCCTCCGAGTAAGACATATTAAGTCTTACACGGAGGTTTCGTGAATCCGGCCCACAGACTTTTTAATTTTACTATGTTTAGAGATTGGCATACTCCTGTTGAACTTGGGGCAAATAGAATACATTATTTTGCAGCATCATTTGTGATTTGAGCATTTCTTGTTAAGTGTAAATATTAACACTGGGTCATACACTAAAGAATAATTGCATAATAAGGACCCACTTTGATTCAATGTGTATAACTTTGAATCAGCATAGGACTAACATAGAGGGTCATGATCAGGTCTCTGATTTTGACCACTTTATTATGTCCCGAGACATGGATGCCAAGAAATTCACTCCTTGAGCATGTATCACTTGTTAAAAAAAGCTGAAGTATTTTGCTGGTTTTGAAATCCAGTAAAACACTTAGTAAATGCTGTTGTATAGACAGCAAGTAATAAAAAAAATCAGGGACAGTTTTTAAATACTGCCATAATTTAAATAAGTTACTTGAAGACTATTGTCTGTAAACTGCAGTGGGCATAGGAGAACAGATATTCAGGGACCAAAGGAATGCCCCTTCCTTTAAACCCTACTGTAGCAGCACTTGTGGAGTGCACAACACATTTTACAGTAATTTCTACAGTAGTGTGTAACAGATTTATCTTTTTTTCTGATTTTGGAGCACAATCACAGCACTCCATGCACTGTAATGATTTCTCTAATCTGTTTCCCGTAGCCAAAACTTCTTATTTAAACTCAACACTTTAAATTTATTTTCTCAATAGCCTACCCTTAGTGTTATGTCATATCTTTTAAGCTGATATTTTTCACTTTTAATACACCTTGTATCTGTGGCACTTCTTCTTAAGTAGTGCATACAAATGTTCATTACACCATGGAGAGGATTTAATTGTAATACTCTTATCTCAGATGGATCACACTTAGCTTGCTCATTATAGCATATCATCTTTAAATGTATCATCTTCTAGATGTCTCACCCTCACTTAATGTTTTCCAGTTTGCATAATATATGCTTGTTTTGTTTTATTTTTTTAAATTCAGTTAATTATAGTTAAAAAAGTCTTTTTATGGTATATGCTGTTTTGGAAATTAGAATTGTTAAATTGCTGCTGGCTTTCTAACTTTAGATTGAAGCAAAGTACTTTGATATGCTTATTATTGCACAGAGAGCACCAATCCTCCATGTTGATGACTGCACAGTAACAAAAAATAGAACATCGGGGAAAGTTAATGCATAAGCTTGCACAGAAAGGCTTGACCTGTCTTTCTTGACAGGTCTTGCATCTAGAACCTTACATTTTAGTGTGACACAAATGTGTGATACATACATACATAAATAAATAATCATTAAATAAATAAGTAATAATAAATAAATATGAAATGGTCAAAAAATTAAATATAGTAATGAAATAGAGGGGACTGCATGTCAAGAAAAAAATTGTTGCATAGAGTTCAACCTCTATGCTGCTATACTGCAGGTTGTGCTTAGAACCACAATGTCAGCAAGTTGCTGGCAGGCTTTTCTTGCAGGTTTCTACTTCACCCTTAATAATACTCATGCTATATGGTGCATCTGCATATACTTAACACTACTTTTCCTCAATTTTCTAGTTTTCATTATTGTGGAGTCATTGATATGGACGTTCAGCATTCTCTAAGTGATAATAAGTAACTACTATGCTTTGATCTAAAGTTAGGAAGATCTTGATGTCATCATGGCTCAAGGTGCCCAGTGAATGAAGAATCATATGCTCAATAATCATACCATCAGCGCTGGAATAAATAGATCATGCAGATTTTAACCCTTGGAGGAGAAGTGACAAGTTGGACAAAATTATTACTTTGAATGAGACCTATGAATTCTAGTTGATACTGATAATTTAATTTCTTTTATTTTAAATCAGTCTATATTAGGACAGTTACAATGCTCTCCAAATGATACTTGGTCCCTCACACAGAATGTTTGAAAGGCATACTTAGAAACCAAAATTCTGTTTTGAATTTAATCCAGGCTTCTTATAATAGGTATATAGTCTGACCCAAGGATGAAAATATCTACTACCACAACTTCATACATCTAATCAGAATAGATATATGACCTGAATGTTTGGAGCTGGATAATAATATCTCCCCAAGTTTTGGTAAAAGAACACATGTACTTTGTGAATCTAGGAAACATAACATGAGAAGTATCCCAAGAGTTTGCAGTTTCATATTCGAATAAACCTTAGAAGGTAAGTGGGTTTATTCAGCTCTGTAGTGCAGATGGATAAAACCCTCAGGTGACCTGAGTTCAGGTAGCAGCTCAGGCAACAGTAGAAGCTCAACAGGGGAGATGGGGGTGAGCAGCTGCTTCCAGTTCACTCATTGCAGGGGGTGGGGGGTTGGAGCTTGCGTAACACATGCGTGGCACCTACCAAAAACACACAATGCTCACATAGTGAAGTTCAAACCAGGTGATTCTGCACAATCAATAGTGCATTCAAATTATGTAGCCAAAGGGAAATAACAGTGCACGGGCATTCTTCTCCTCAGGACAGCAATCATGGAGCTAGAAAGAGTTGCTCAGGAGGGATACTCTGTTTCCAGAATGAGAAGAAGAGGGTAGGCCATACACCCCCCAGGCACCAGCAAGCTGGCCTAATCCCAACCTCACAACTCTTGCTGGGAAATGGAGGTGCAATTGACATTCTTGGGCAAGAAAAATGAGCTGAAGGGCTGTCACTAGCCTTAGAATGCTCCTCTTGTATTTTCAGAAAAATTAGACCAATTGGGTAGGGGTAGAGAAATGAATGGGTAGAATCTTAGGGGAAACAAGTAATTGGCTTTTGCTGCAAAAATGAGAATTTGAGGAGGAAGGTGCATATTTAAATATTCACTCCAGTAAGAAGTAGTTGGACAAGCATGGAGAAAGAGAAAAAATAATGGAAGGCAGTATGTATAACAGACTGCAGCTATAATTTGAAGCTCACAGAAATGACTTTTTTGGACAGCAGTGACCTCTGTCTACCAACAATACTGAATAATCGTGTCTATATTATCTTATCAAAGTTTCAGAATATTGAATCTGATATGGTCGACACCATATCATCGAATTCTGAAACATTGAAAGATAAAAAAAAATGCCTAAAAACAAAAATAAATAAAATGAGCAAAACCTGTCTGATGAAGTGGCTTGGTCCACGAAAGTGCTCACCGTTTGTTTATTGTGGAAATAAAGTTTTGTATTTTTTATTTCGCAGCCTTGGTCTGTTGCTTCCAGTGGTTTTATGTTATTTAAAAATAGATAAAAACTTACCTTTGCAAGCAGGTGGGCAAGCCCTCCTGCACCCCCCTATTTAAATATACCAACTCCAAGACCGCACTACATTGAACTGAACAGAAATCTCCCCTTAGGGAGATTTCCATTTAAATGTTCAATGTTTTTTGCTTTTGATAATCTGGTGTCGACAATATCAGCTTCGATATTGTCGGCCTTTGACAACGTGAAGTAGACCCGAATAATCCCATAGCACTCTATAAGTGAAGGATATTGGGGATAAGAGTAACAGTAATGTAATAGGAATCATGACTACAGAAAACATAACTTTCTGTTACACTTCTAGCACAGGGTACTTACTAATACTGGCACATTTTCTTTTCTTGGCATGTTTTGATAATATATTTTAACTTGCAAATAACAAACTGCAGTCTATACTCCTTAGGAAACAATGAAACTTCTAGGTGTAAATCAAAAGTATTTTTATTAACTGAGTCAAAAAGTACAGCTGTGTAAGTTGAGCTTACCATAACAGCAGATGTCAGAATACTCACTGCTGTAGTAGCCTTAGCTATATGGGTTGTATCCTGTCAAGGATGTAACAGCCAACCAGCTTTGAAAACTTTAGGGCCTCTTCCATGTACTCAAACCATCAAGTAGCTTGAGCTGAACAGGATAAAAGACAAGTTTGGTCATGAAGCCCTTCAGAGCTTTCCTGTCAGCAGAGAGAAGGAGGCTAAGCCCTGAAAGGACAAGGCTAGGAATAACAAAAAATAAATGACCACACCCTGGCATAGTAAAAAAAGGGGAAGCTGTAAGGATGGGACAGCAGTGATAATTTGAACATCTACTGTTATGCTAAGTTCAACTTACACAACTGTACTACGCTCTTCATATTGATTACTGTTGCAGTCATCTTAGCTATATGAGTAGATTACCATGACTAGCTATATTTGGGAGGTGGAAGGAGAAGAGTCCAGGAGCTCCTGAAGAATAGTCCTAGCAAAGCACAATCTAGGCTAAGGTCCTTGTAGAGTGGGCCTTGACACTGCCTGGAATATGCATGTCATGGTGAGTATAACAAAAGTTAATAACCTTAGACAACCATTTGGAAAAAGTCTGTTTTAACACTGGTTGCCCCATCTGTTTACCTTCCTCAATTGATCTAATGATCTGAAAGATTTAGTTCTGGCAAGATAGTAACTGAGTTACCTCTCGATATCCAGTGTATGGAGTATCCTTACCCCTCATTTTTATGTTCAGGAAGAAAATGGGGAGATGGATAGCTTGACTTAAAGTACAGTTGGATATCACTTTATGCATAAAAGAAGGCTTAGTTCTCAAAGAAACCCTATCATTGTGGAAAATGAGGTAAGTTGACTCTCTGTAAGAGCTTGCAATTCAGATGCCCTTCTCGGAGAGGTCAGAGCAATCAGTAAAACTGACTTCCATTTTAAGAACCTGAAGTCAGGCAGATTAGCTGGTTCAAATGGAACTAGTGTTAGTTTCTTTAATACACAATTAAGATCTCAGACAGGAGCCATTGGTTTACTTGGAAGCATCTTATGCAAAACCCCTTTCAAGAACATTTTGACATGCAACTGCCTTGAAAAAGGAGGATACATGGGCAGACATGCTGAAATGGTCAATAAATGAACCTTGATAGAGGAATAAGAAAGGCCATAGGATAGCAACTCACATAAAACAACTGTCACTGAATGGGTGCTTGTTATGTTGTAGGTACCAACTAGAAAAACTTTTCCATTTGCTAATATATGATTTCCTAGTAGCATATTACCTGCTGCACATCCCCAGAAAACAGGTGCCTAAAAACAATTAAGACCCTATTATCTAGGCAGTCAGTTGAAGATGACTGATGTTGGGGTGTATCAAATACTCCTGTTCCCATGTGAGTAGATCCATTCCTTGAGGAAGCTTGAGGTAATTGCCCCTGGCCATTTCCAAAAGAAGGGAGAACCAGAGTTGTTTGGGTCAGAAGGGATTCATTACAGTAATCTTGGGGGATTCCTTCAGAATCTTCAGATGTATCCTGGGTATTAGTAGAAAGACATATAGGGGCATTTCTGTCCACAGAAAAAAAATAAAAAAGGCATTTGTCTTCCAGGCCTTCTTGCATAGAGTCCTGGAACAGAATTTTGCCAGTTGATTGTTCATAGAGGAGACAAAGTGGTCTACTTGATGAGTCCTCACAGATGGATCAAATCCTGGAAAACCCTTAGATCTACTTTCCATTCATGAGGGTCTGCCCTACTCCTGCTCAGTTTGTCTTCCACACAGTTTTTCCTCTGATGGAATATATGATGCCTGTAGAGAAAAACTGTGCTGTGAATCTATATTCCACGCTAACATGGCTAGCCTACATGGAGGGTATGATCTGGTTCCCCCTTGCTTGTTGATGTATCAATTCACTGTGATATCGTCTGTAATCACTTGAAGAGGTCCCATGGACCAAAGATGGTTCAGAGAATTGAGTGCCTTGATCAGGGTAAGCATCTTATAGCTATTTATGTGCTTGCATTTGCACTTGGTGTCCCACACCCCCTTCACTTTTATCTCCCCTGAAACTGCTCCCCAAGCAAAGTCTGAAGCATCTGTGGTGACTGACTGATTTGGAGAAGGGAGAGAGAGAGAGAGAGAGAGAGAGAGAGAGAGAGAGAAAGAGAGACCTTGATTTAAGGATATTTGTTGTCTCCACCAAATCATTTCTCTTCTGACAAGCCCCAGTACTGGGATCTGAAAAGATAAAGGGTATTGATGTTGGGACCAAAGAGGTTTCAGATGCCACTGTGTATCTTTCTCTACTTGATTTCCCAGGAACACAATCCTATGTGAGGGAGTCAAGAAACTCTTTGAATGTTCTCTTGGAATCTCAGCTTGTGCAAGTGATTCCTGACATTTTGAAAAAGAATCTGCAAAGAAAATCAAGTTTTCTAAATATGGAAAATGTGGGTACCCTGTAGCCTGCAAAGAGCTAAAACTGGAGCTAGACACTTTGTGAACACCTTTGGTGCTGTGGATAGTCCAAAGGATAAGGCAGAGAACCGATAATGTGATACAGACACACAAAACCTTAAGAAAAGCCTGAAACCTGGATGCATAGGAATTTGATGATAAACATCTTTTAAATCTAATGTTACCAGGAAACTTAAAATAGAAAGAAGAGGCAACAGGTTATGAAATGACACCATTTTGAATTTGGGCACTATCATAAACATGTTTAGGGAAGAAAGATCCATAACTGGTCTCTAAGAATTTCCTTTCTTTCATTGGTGCTAGGGTCATCCTTGAATAAAACCACTTTCCCAAATGGGAAGAAGGAACTGGTTTTATCTCTCTTTGGGACAGCACATGGTAAAGAACAGGTGAAAGAAAACAGTCTGATCTGCAGGATGAGGAATGACCACCTGGAAAGAAGGAATTTCTTCCCACTGCCATCTGTAACCCTGATGAATGATTCTCAGAACCCATTTGTCTGAAACAAACTTGCCAAACATAAAAATGGAGATTCAGACTTTCCGGAAGAGAAAGAGGGCCAGGTGGGAGGGAACACAATTTCTCTTGAATAATCATTCAGACATGTCGGACTGTCCTTGGTTTTTGGAGTTTTGAGACTCCTTTTTGGAAACTTTGTGCCACTGCTTCTTAAATATATGTTTACCTGAATCCTATTGAGACTGTTTACTCTGTTTCTTGCCAAAAATGGATATGGAGAAAGAAAATCCTTTGGGCAGTTTGGAAGAGGATGGCTTAAACATCTTAGACATTCCCTGGATTAGCTTACCCCTTTAGTCACACATTTTGATTACTACGGCTGTGGAGGGGCCATGCACTAAATTGTTATCTAAGGGGAGGTTTAAAATGTTATTTTAAATATCATCTGGAAGGTTCTAAGAATGCAGCCAAGCAAACCTCCTTAAACTGTACCAGTGGCCATAGCCCTGGAAGAAGTATTAACAGAGTCCTACACGCACACTCTACAAACAATGAGTAGGGACTTGTGCAACAGAAGAAACTAAGCTACTTAAAGCAGATTTTTCTTACAAGAAGAAACTGTCGATAAAACAATCCTTATGATTTCATAATGTCAGAATAAACTTATGAGCCTGACAATTTTAAATTCCGAAATTTAAAGCTGCAGAAGTATACACTTTTCCACATACCAAGCAATACTGTTCCCATCATTATTAGAAAGTGTAGGATAGGAATTAACTACATGCTTAGCAGCACAGGAGTCAACCAAGGCTGCAGCTGCTGAGTCAGGTTTGAGATTCATGTATAAAAATTTAAAAGACTAACAAACTTTATACTTCCTATCTGCTTTTTTAGGGACAGCCGGCTGACTATCAAAAAAATTGCAGGCAATAACACACACATCCTCTAAAACAGACAGGAGGAATGGGTGTAGTTTCTGGAAAATCTTTCTGTAACAACTCATAGCTTTTTGGAGGACTGAGAAACCTAAGTGTTCTCCCATTGAAAACACTGGGACATTCTAGCAATGGACTCAGAGAAAGAGTCACCTCCACAGGAAGAGTCAGAAAGAGAGCTCTCCTCTGTTAATGGATCAGAAATCTGAGGACAGAACCCTGAATCCACCCCTGCATCTTCCTGTTTATATGTAATATCTTGCATCTCTTCAGGAAAGTAGTCCTCTCTGTCTCTACAAGAAGGATCAACACCCCAACTTAAACCCTGAGCCAGTCCGAATACCCTGACTTAAACCCTGAGCCAATCCGAATACCCCGACTTAAACCCTGAGCCAGTCCTGGTAAACTACTCCAGGAGGATTTTAAGGAGGAGTAGATACACTCTCAGTTTTCTGTTTCTTTTTGGCCAGAAAATGGGCCAAGCGTGTCACTAATGGCAGCCACTGCTTCCCCAGGGATGGGAACAATGTTTTCACAACAGGGAAATCTTCCCTGTTTCCTCACCCAGGACAGAGAAGAGTGGTTCTCCCTCCCTCACCAAGGGGACCCCAACAGCTGCAGAATATGTGGCTAACCCCTGGTCCATAGTGGCTGTAGGTGCTACAACAGAGGGATCTGGGGTAAAAAGATGAGTGGTCTGAGGTACAACAAATAGCCCCAACAGAGTCACACACCAGAGGCTGAGGCAAATTGCTTTCCTGCTGTGGTGGCTAAAGCTGTTTCTTAATGTTTTCTTTTTGTGGCTGGAAGAAGAACTGAACATGGAAGTGACAATCTGTTCCATGGTCAAGCCAAAAGTGGTGCCTCTGTCCTGGGGAAAACAAACAACAATGCCAGTAAAACTACCAGTCCACAAAAGTTACTTTTTTGGGAGAAAAAGTACAGTAAAAAGCAGTTTCAAACTCTATGGCAGCCCCACAACCTTAAAATAAACACAATTTCTCCACAGAAAAATAGTTTATCATTTAGATATGGGCAGTGCAGTGGTGCAGTGGTTAACATTGTTGTCTCACAGAAAGAGGTTCTCTGCTTCAATTCTCTGCTGGGGAGCCTTCTGTGCAGAATCTGCATGTCCTCCCTGCATTCACGTGGGTTTCTTCTGGGTACTCCGGTTTCCTCCCACATTCCAAAGACGTGTGTGGAGCATTTCTCCCTGGGTCTCTTGAGCTCCATCCTAGTTGGACTTTACCGGTCAACCAATGTTAAATAAATAAAGTTAACACTAGTTTTAAACTGACAGAGACAATGAGTGCTCTTTTTAAAAGTATGTTACAGTCTTTAGATAATCTTTTAAAAACAACATGTAGCTTTAAAATAACTTTCCTGAAGAGCAAAGTAATAAAACATCAGTGAAAAATAAGAAAATGGAAGTTTTTTCCCCAAGTGGGAACTTATCTGCCCTGATAAGAAAACACAAGCTGGCAACTGATCCTCTAAAGCCTCAGAGGAGCTTACTCTTTGGTGGCAGTAAAGCTCTGAAGGGCTTTGCACCCAAACTTGCCTTTTAGTCAGCTCAGCTCGATCTGCTTGACAATTTGGGCACATAGAAGATGCTCTAAAGCTTTGGAAGCTGTCCTTGGCAGGATATAACCCACATAGCTAAGGCTACTGCAGCAGTGATCAAAATGAAGAACATCAGGCTGATCTGTATATAACCCCCCCCCTCACCAATGTTTTAGGTCACAGAAGCATTCTCCTCAAGAAAACCTTGGTGACACAAAAAGCTATGATTTTCTGATAAGAACTTAACATAGTTTAGTAACTTTTTTCTTCTATTAAAGTTATACTGCATTCATTTATTTGTGATTTAAATCCCTTTTTCAGCTGTTTGAATTCCTTATTATATGCATTGCATTTGAGGTGTCTGTCTTGCCACCCATGTGTATTTCTGATAGATCACGTTTTTTTTTTTTAATATATGCATTCATAAATGTCTAGTTGTGCTTCATCAAAAAAGAGCCGACACTCATTTTTTTTATTACGGATTTATTTAACATATGCAGGAAACTTTACAAAAGAACATTATTACGTATGATAATAGTATCACAAGAATTGCTGGAAGCTGTTGTGTGCAGTTGATGACATCTGTAACCCTTGATGTCAAAGAATAATGTACTAAGCACAATAATTACATAATGTAAACATTATCGCCAGTAGCTTCATTTACAGAGAAGACAAGTGACACATTTTTAGGACACTTTTCCCATTTGTTAAGAAGTCCAACTAAAAATAAAATAAAACAATGAAATTATGTAAAACTGGCAATTGAAACAAACAGTAGTTTGTGCTTTCAGACAAATCTGATGCATTCTATATAAAATACCACAACAATGTTACAAATATCAGGAAAATTTGTAATGGCTGCTCAACACAAACGCTGTATAGTCATCAAGTAACTATGACAGGGAAGTTATGCAAAGAATGAACTCCTGTGAATGTACTTTGCATAGGTATATAGCAATGACAACAATGTAAATAGCAAACATGGATTGACAAGAGTGTGCTGTTAATGCCTGAAGAGACTGCACCCACAAGTTAGTAGCATCAGTGAATATTTAATATTATAGCAAAAAGAAAAAATCATGTGAACTATATATTCCCATGTGATTAATTTTTGAGATGTTGCAAATATATGAAATTCACAGAAATTTGTAAAACTTTCCTTGACTTAGATTTTTACAGCCACATCCATATACTTCATTGCACGAGTTCAAAAATCCTAATGCATGAGTTTCACCAAGTAATTTCAGCTTTACTTCTCACTAATTGTGAGGAGTGGAGTTTATTCACAAAGCTGCAGATTTATAGCCACATCCAAATACTTCATTGCAAGAGTTTAAAAAAAACTAACCCTTGGTTTTGCCTGTCACTATTTAAGAAAGGACGGTTGTTGTTATGTAGAAAAGAAAGAACAAAAATGTTAGCATTTTAAACTAGTGGCACAGACTAAAGATTAACTAGGCAAATTCGCATAAAAACAGATTGAAGTATTCTGATTTATCATACTACTGTGTTGAATGGTATGTTTGTGCAGTGGCTGAATCATAGATGTCGGTTCTTGGTTTCAGTTCCCAGCTATGATGGCCTCAGTGCACAGCATACATGTCCTTGCTGTGTGTGAAAGGGGTTTTGCTGGTGTATTCAGCTTCCTCCAATATCCAAAAGACATGACATTGGATGAATTGCTAATCCTCTAATTTGTTATGCGTGTGTGTGTGTGTGTGTGTGTGTGTGTGTGTGTGTGTGTGTGTGTGTGTGTGTGTACTGCATGAGTGGTGTCCCTTCTAAGACTGGTTCTTCATCTTACACTTACTGCTTCCTAGCATTGGCTCCAGCTTCCTCTAACCCTGGAAAAGGAAAAAGCTGTATCTGAAAATGAATGAATATACTGCTGTGTCTTCATACTTTTTCACACGAAAATCATTTAAGTTTGCCAGTGCCAATATTTTGAAACCAGCTTTTATTGGTTAGTATTTATGAGGAGAATGGAGAAGAAAAAATATTTAATTTTATCAATGTTTATATTTAGGGTCTTACCTATGTATATAGGAATGGGCTGACTTATCACCCAGCTTACACCAAACTACAAAGGGTTTATTAAGTATTTTTTCTACTGTTAGTTGTTGGCTTTAAATAAAAAAATTCTATTTCCCCTGGGTAGGACCCACTTTGTAAATTATGACTACTTTTTATGCTAGTCAGAATATAATAAATTCCATAAGTACTAAGAAATGAGTATTTTCTGTGCAGTTCACATGGCTTAATATTTTGAAAGTGGTAATAATTTTAAATAGTCTTCATTGTTTAGAGTTACTTAAACACTGACTAATATATAGACAGTTAAAAAACTGTAGCTTCAATTGCCCCCCCCCCAAAAAAAAAAATAAGACATCCTGTGGAAGGACATAAAATGGTTCTTTTGATGAAAATCTTCTGAATAATTCTTCTGTAAACTGACTATAATAAAAATTATTTACTGATAGCAAACAAGTGGAACAAATGAGAGAAATGTTGTATTCTGCCCAGGCATAGCTCTGCCCTTGGTTTTAGTATTTTAAGTCCAAGCCATGCATTCCCTTAGAATAAATTATACATACTTTACATGACCACTGTGCTCAAAAAACCTTTACAGCAGACACGGTAACATATCTTACCTACTCCTTTCCCAGTTGTGCCCCTACATTTCATGACATCATGGCACTTTTCTGCTTCCCCAGTCACAGTATCATGCACCACCACACTTATTTACAAGTCCATGCTTGACCATTCATACAGTTATATTTAGTTAGCTGTTGTCTTACTGTATACTTCCATTACTTACTGAAATCCCATTTGATGGGTTACCTTGTAGTGACCCTCTCTACCTGATAGCTTAGGGCTGAATACAACTGGCATGAAGAATGACTTCAGGCAAAACTAGGAACCTGGCAATTTATCACTGACATTTTCACTGAGTGACATATTAGCAATGATAAATTTTGCTTAATAGCCTAAGAGTTGCCAAACACAAAAAGGGAGTTGTTCAGCAAGACCTGCAAGTGGCTTTTGTATATAAAGTGAAAGAGAAAAGTTCACTGTAGCCATATTTACAACAACCAACCAAATATATATGTATATATATATATATATATGTGTGTATATATATATATAGATATATGTATGTAGATATATAGATAGACACACACGCACACACACACACACACACACACACACACACACACACACACACACACACACACACACACACACACACACACACACACACACACGGTGCATCACTGCATCCCTCCATGTAGGAAATGTAAACATTGCATTAGAATTTGTTCTCCTTTCTTTAACTCTTTTTTTCTCTCTTCTTCTAGAAGAGCTGTCATTATTCACTGCATGTAAGTTGCAATACAGAAGTGTTTCATATATCATGTTTTTCTTCCAAACAGAGGATCATAATTATCTGAATGTTTTCCTTCCACAGTAGCATTTTCCTTCCATAAATAGATTTGTTTTACATAGCTGATCCTGAGTCGAAGTCCCACAGATTAATCTTCTCCAAAAAATCAAGGTAGCTATCTCTCTTAGTGATCAAAGATGCTGTTTCAAATGGAGTTACATAAAATGTACTTTTGTTCAAAAAGTAATCAAAACTGCATTTGCAGTAAATTATATTTTTCATGAAAAGCAAAGCCTCTCAGCAACCACCATGCAGAGTGGTCGTGTTCCGTTAAACTCTGGTTACTTATGTAAGCAACTTTTGACTGATTACTGTTAGCAGTTATCCTATTTAGAAAGAGTTTTTTTTTCCTTTAACAAAACACATGATAGCCAGGAGATGTGTGTGGATGGATGGATGGATGGATGGATGGATGGATGGATGGATGGACGGATAGATGCATGGCTGCCTTAGATATCAGCCAGTTATCAGAATATCCTCATTAGCTTCCTTTCCTTTATATTAGTGTTGACAAATGGGTAAATCTGAGAGCAAATCATATTCCTGGAGCTGGCAGGTTGGCAATGCATATATTACTTGTGGAGCAAACACATTCTAGCAACTGGTGGGAAGATGTTCTATGTATGGCATAAGGAGTAAACCATAATATAAAATTTGGCAGGGAGGTTAAGATTTGACAGGTTACTTTATGCTGTTCAAGCAATTATTACACAGTTGTTATTATCCTTGAATAATGTTGGATATGCTAAATGATAACTTAATGCTATTGAGTACTATTATATTATGACCACAGCTTAAAAACTCTAACAAAGAAGGCTATTATGATGTCCCATTTAAGGTGATCTAAAATAACTGCTGGTAATTGGACTGTAAGACAGACACCTCATGTCTGACCTCATGGACAATCACGTGCAACATTTGCTACACTTGGGACATACCACCCCTGGCCACAAATGTTTTCTTTGTGTTTAATTCAGGTCTAAACAGAACTATATAGCACTTTGGGAGAAATATGCAACCCAGCAAGCCAGTGCTGGAAGAAATTATAGCAAAGATTTCTAAAGCAACCATGTATTTTCCTTTTGTGCTAAGATAAGCTGGAATAAATGTTATCCAGACAGTGAAAAATACCAACATGCTGAAAGTAATGTATTTTGCCTCATTAAAGCTGTCTGGCAATTTCCTGGCAAAAAAAGCTACTATGAGACTCACACCGCCAAGAAAACCAATATACCCTAACATGATCCAGAAAGCTGCAAAATATCCATCCCTACATTCAAAAAGAATTTTTCCCTTTACTGATTTGATGTCAAGTTCTAAAAATGGTGGTGATATTGACAGCCACAATGCACATATTATTACTTGTAAAGTTACTCCTAAAAGGATGATGCATACTGATGTTTTTTGCCCAATCCACTTATTTAAATTACTTGTTGGATTAACGGCACTGAATGCAATAACTACAGTAATAGTTTTAGCAAGCACACAAGAAACACAAAGAGCAAAACTCGCACCAAAAGCAACTTGTCTTAAAATGCAAGTCACCATTGTGGGCTGGCCAATGAAACTAAAACAACACAGGAAACATATCATAAGAGACAAGAGAAGAATGTAACTGAGACATTGGTTGTTTGCTCTTATCACTGGAGTTTCTCTGTGGAATATAAATATACACATTATACAGACCGTTGAGAAGAAAAGCAGTATTGTTAATGCTGACAAGATTTTGCCTATAGGCTCTTCATATGAAAGAAAGTCTTCTGATTTTAGAAGACATTTATTGTGTTCATTGTTGGACCACATATCTTCTGGGCATTTTATGCAGTCACCAGCATCTAAGAGAAGCACAGATGGCAATTATAAATAACAATAATAAATAACTACATAAATAAATAAGTAAATAAATAAATAAAAATGCTGACTTACTGTATATTAAATATTGTATGTATTACAATGTTTGTATAATTATTTCCAAATATGTCCCCTTATTATGCCTTCTGAAGTGTTTACCTCAGTGTCTGAAGCACAGTTACTAGTCTGACTACTATGAACACAAACAGGTACCCCAGCAAAGTCTTCCATGCCTGCTCATGCAAAGTAACAGGACTGAGAAGTCACGCAGCACTTAAAGTAGTTCTGAGATGAACAGGCATGCATGATTCAAGATAGTGATTGGTTCACAAGCCTCACAGTATATTGGTTCTTGTAACCAGGATGACTAAATGGCTTCTAGGTGATAAGTAATATTACCATCATCTTGTTAGCTACAGCTCTGATTGGAGCTTTTCTGTTCCAAAATGTACAATGATCGGTTTGTTTTATGTCACTAAATAAATGATTCTATGCTAAAGCTTTGAGATGATTTCAAAGTTTAACTTGTGGTATTTGAAGCTAGAAAATGCCTGTGACATTTCTAAAATATCAAAATATGATAACTCGTATTTGTTGTATTTTAAGCATTTCTCTTTCTTAAAGATCAAGTGCAATGATCGTTACCATTTATTTTTGTGATAATTATGCCCTTCTCTTGTAAAGTGGACTTTTTTATTTTAAAATGTGTAGATTTTGCTTAAGTTATTTAGTAGATCTATACTGATATTTCCATTTACTGTATGTTGAGCACCTGTCCAATTAGTTTTTGATTCCATATTATCCAATCCCAAATTTTGATGATGAAGTAGAGGGAACAAACTGTTTGTAGTGGGTTGGCATGTATTTTATAGTCTACAGCATATTTTATTACAGAGTAACTAGAATGCAGTACATTCAGTTTATACAGTCACACAATAAGCAAAAGTATAAATATAGCTATATTAATTTGAAAGGTAATAAACGCAAGATGGAACAGGTAAGATTCTTAGTACAGTGTATATTGCTTAGCATGCAATGTAATAAAACAGGTGTCAAACTAATAAATCATTGTCTATCAGTAGAGTGACTGATCATTTTTTCAAGTGAAAACTGTGCACGTGTGAATGAATCACTTCATGACAGGCCGACTGTATATTGAGGTTTTATGCTGTACCACAGTAAATTAGTACAAGAAAGAAAACATTTGGAATAATTTGCCCATCTGTGAAGATGAGGATGCAGTAAAGCAATCATTCCATAGCAGACAGCTGTTCACTACAGTGTGATAGACGACTGTTTAAGACATGGTGCTAGACAGCTGTTTATCACAGCGTGATAGACAACTGTTTACTACAGTGAGATAGACAGATGTTTACTACAGTGTGACAGACAACTGTTTACTACAGAGAGATAGAGAGCTGTTTATTACAATATGACAGACAACTGTTTACTGCAGTGTAATTGCTGTTTACTACAGAATGACAGACAGCTGTTTATTACAGTGTGATAGACAGCTGTTTACTACAGTATGACAGACAACTGTTTACTACAGAGTGATAGCTGTTTACTACAGTATGACAGTGTGATAGAAAGTTGTTTACTACAATGTGATAGACAACTGTTTACTACAGTATGATAGAAAGGTATCCAGATAGATGGAAACAAGAAACACAAACGATAAATCCACAGCAACCAGTTTATTGATGTAAGCGCTTTCCTCGGCCTTAAGCCTCAGACTTGATATGATAGAAAGCTGTTTACTACAGAGATAGAAAGCTGTTTACTACAGAGTGATAGCTGTTTATTATGGCGTGATTGACAGCTGTTTACTACAGAGGGCCAGACAGATATTTATTACAATGTGATAGATGTTTATTACAGTGTGATAATGGTTTACTACAGTGTGATAGACAGCTGTTTATTATGAGACAACTGTTTACTACAGTGTGATAGACAGCTGTTTATTACAGTGGGATAGATAGTTGTTTATGACAGTGTGACAGCCAACTATTTACTACAGAGTGATAGGCAGCTGTTTACTACTACAGTATAACAGACAACTGTTTACTACAGTATGATAGAAAGCTGTTTACTACAGAGAGATAGAAAGTTGTTTACTACAGAGTGATAGCTGTTTATTATGGTGTGATTGACAGCTGTTTACTACAGAGGGATAGACAGATATTTATTACAATGTGATAGATGTTTATTACAGTGTGATAACGGTTTACTACAGTGTGATAGACAGCTGTTTACTACAGTGTGACAGTTTGGGGGGAACACTAGAGCTGTTACTTCTAACTGTGCCATGCTCACTTCAGAGTATCAATTTCAGAGGCATGCTAATGAGCATATATTTTATGTCTCTGACTCTCATTTTATTGCTGTGGCACTATTAGTGCTCCGCACTAAAGCTCTAATGATGCCATTGTGATATTTTCTCTAAATCTTGCCCTTTATCAGTTTTTACTTTTGATTGCATTGGAGGCAGAGGTTCATATATGTTGTTTTATTTTAGTATTTATCGTGGTTCCACTGAATGTTAGTTTATTTATTTTTAAGAAGTAATTTAAGTCATGTCAGAGGCTTGTTGTTGCTCTGTTTAAATATTATTTTTATGGACTTGGATAGATGAAAAAAGCTTGCGCTTACTGTTTTCAAGAATAAATTATCCCCAGGAAGATGAGTTAGTGAAACAGTTGAACTAAATACTAAAATCCATGCTGAGAAAATTTATTCAGGATGATCCTGATTGCCATTAGAGAAGAATCCCAAGTCTCAAAAGGTAGAGTCCTTCTGACTTGTTATATGGCACGTGCCCTTGTGTACTATGAGAACTTGCCAGAGAAACTTGGGAAGAAGAGAAAAACCCATTTAAAAGTGTAATGGAATACTATGTCAACTTAATGATATAAGCCATAGGTGATGATGTCTACCTTATAGAATCACAGGGAAAAATCACAAGATACACAATAAGGGGTGTATAATAAAAATATAAGGGCCACAGAATTTAAAACTGGAGATGAAATGCTTGTTTTCTACTAAATGGGAGAATGCATTTGAAATAATGGAAAGTGAAAGTAATGGAAACTAATAAGACCAATATATATATATATATATATATATATATATATATATATATATATATATATATAAATATATACATATATATATACCATATCAATGTTCTGAAATCATGTATAGAAAAGCAGACCTCTGTAGTTAGCTTGGTGCTAGAAACTGATGGAGAAAGAAAACTGATTTCTGTGCCTGCAGTGCAAGTAGATGGCATGCTAAACCGTAGAAAGAAGGAACAAGGGAATTACTGATAAGAAAACAGGCTGAATTTGTGGAATTACCAGGCAGAACAAACCTGATTCAACACCATATTAAGATAATTTCAGAAGAGAATGTTATCTTAAAACCTTCCTGAAAGGAGTCACAGAAAAGGTTATGCAAGAAGAAGGATAAAAATGTGTAAGACGTGCTTTTTGAGTGGTGGGTACATGGGTTCTGGTGTTTAATGAAGGACATGATGATACCATTTGTTGCATTTAGCCTTTGAGTGCAGTGCTGGTACCATGGGTTAATATGCAACAGACCCTCCTGTATAATCCTAGAGTCCATGGGAGAGTTCATGACAGCTCCCGGTTTGTAGGAATCAGCCATCTTGGCCAGCCAGCAGCCTTTAACATCAGAGAAACAAATACCAATGAGGAGTGGTCACAGGAAAAAGCTTTACAGACCCCACTGGCAACACTTTTTTTGGTGGAGAGAGTATCTTTAATCTTCATTTACTAGGTATTGTCTGTGAGGCAGGTTGCTATCTAATGCATAACACATGGATTCAAACCTAGCTAGGTTAGTTTGTCAATAACACCAGAGTATGTTATGTGCATCATCAGATACCAGTGTTAAGTTTACTGTGTCTCAGAATCCAGACTCCAGGAATTTACATGCCCATTCAGACATACAATGGGATGGTGGCACTCTTAGGTTCACTTTGATTTCACTTTGATGCCTCCTGTGAACAGGATAGAGAAAAAAATAAGGTTCTGTGTAAGGTTATCAGCATTTCACTCACCTTAAAGTCCCTACTGTGTTACTGCACAGGAATGTTTTGCTATCTGTGGCACATCTGCCACTCCTCCACTTGAATAAAACCATGTACTACCTCTGGAAACAGCCACCTGCAACAAAACGTTTCAGTTTCTGATCAGCTTAAGCAATCTTGGATTTTATCTAAAGGGGTGTGTAAGGCTATTAGTGTTCTTTCTACCTGAAATCCCATACTCTTTTACTGCACAGGAATAATACATATATTTTCTGGATAGTCTGCTATCTGTGGTACAAGATTGCTGCATCACCCTTAGGGGGAAAAAAAAACTATTCTTCCTCCTGCAACAAAAACCTTCCATTCCTGAAAGACCTTAGCAATCTCATATTTTATCTTTTTTTAAATTCTCTTGGCTGAAATTATATGCTTCTTCCTTGTTCTTTTCTATTTTGATTGTGATGTCAATGTCAGTTAAAATAACTAAAAAAAACAAATGTTCTAGTACCTGCCAGCTACAATTTCTAATTTTTCATCATTCCCCTCTCCTTCTCTGCATTGCTCCCCTACAATTACCTCCATTCCTTACACTTTATGTACTGCATTCTCCATTTCTGGGTTAACTTAAACAAGGTCTTCTTATTTCTCTTCTAGTGCTTCTCTTCCAGTCTCACCCTTATTGTCACCTTACTCTGCAAACATTCCCTCTAGTTAACAGTATAGCATCTTCTGTTCATTTCCTGTCTCCAAACTGGGCTTGCTGGGTTATCACTGATTGTTTTCCCCTAAAATGTTGTGCTAGCCCAGTCTGCTTCACCTTATTATGCTCAGCTTCACTCCACTCTCTAACCTTCCCCTCATTCCCAATCACCCTTACATCATTTCTAATATATTATTTGCACTCTAGCCTTTACCATTTCTAACCATTTATGCCTCATCTCCTCCCACTTCTCCTTTGACCAATCATCCCTCAGCTCTTTCCATTTCCACACCCTATTACTAATTCTTTACTTATGTCAGACATATACTTCACATTTATATACCTAATGTTTTTCCCAGTATATCTTCAGTTAGTACTTCTCCCACATTTTAATTCTTCAGCTGCAAACAACTTTTCTGTAATGAATGTTTTTTCTCCTGTCATCCTACTTGTGAATATATTCACTGTGAATTTCTACTCACATTACAAAGGATTCTTAAGAAAATTCCTTCATATTTTAAGGCTGGCATCATCAAACCAATAATCCAATAATCATATCTATACTGACTTGGTAGAGTAATTACCTTCTCTTGGTACTTCTTCATACTATGACATTATAGACTGTTACTCTACACTCACTCCATATTTTTAGTATATTTGACTGTATCAAGAATTTCATCAGATTATGCTTATACTTTCCATGTCTCTACTTTACAAGCTGATGATATTCACTCTAACACTGGGCCTGTTCTGGGATTTCCATGTCCTCTCTCACACAATAAATATCTCTCTCTTAACTACTTCAACACTTGTAGAATCAATAACAAATTATCTCAACTAGAACACTATGCAAAGCAAAGCCCTATAAAACAAATTGCAATCACTGAATCCTTCCTAATGGGCTCATCACATATTCCAATATATTTTCCTTGAACTATACTATTTATACAGGCAAGTGAATTGCTAATCATTGGGGAGGGCACACAGTATTATTTATATAAAAAAGGCTAATCCCAGTCCCAATTTAATTGCAAAAAAAGATTCCACCTCTGATAATGATCCAAACTGGCAACTTAAGCAAATGCTACTTGATGCTCCAGCTTCTGCTAAGCTATTTATTGCAGTTGTGCCTGTACCAACACCTTCTTTTGGTTCCCTTTTGAATCTACATTGTGTAGCATTCTACAGTATGCAAACATCATAACATTATTAATTGTGTGTGTTGTAAACTTCAATTGTTTAGGATCCCTAAGACAACACCTCAGCAAAGTTGTCTCTTTATACAAATTTACCCAGGTAGTCACAGACTGGACTTGGCCTAAGCATACTAATTCTAAATGCACATACCCAGACATATAGTCTTTATTAACATTCCTGAGAAAAATAGTTGATCTCCAGGTATGCACAATCTCCCATTGTGACCATTGCCCAATCTTAACTACTGAGCCTTAAAAGTAAAAAAATACTCCTTTTCAAATCATCCAAACTGGAACTTTCACTTCAGAGATAACGCAGATGGCAACCTTATATACAAATTTGCAGACATCAACTGCTGTACTAACTCTGTGTTAGTTACGTCTACATTCTATAACAGTCATTATCCCATACAAGATGGATTTTATCCCACGAGAAAGGTAAGAAAATGTGGTTTATTAACTCCTTGGATTACTGACAACATTAAGCAGCAATGATCGTCTTCCTCCCCATGTTTTGGACTAGATCATGTTTAAAAAGGATTTCCTTCAATAGACAAATATTCACTTTAATGGGCTTGTTCCTGACTTAAACATCATGTCTCGCCCGTTGTGATATTACTGAACCCCAACATTTTCAGATTCATGCAGATTATATAGAATATTCTATGCATCGTGTGTGATTATTAATTGGTGCCAATATCTTAAATGCTGAGACAGAAATATATGTTACCTCCTTATGGACCAAGACATTCCTGAGTTTAGTATTCTGGGCTGTTTGCCCAGACAGGTGCAGCCTAAGGGTCCAGTGTGAGCAGCTGGTGAATTGTAAATGTACAGGCATGCATGGCCCAGAAGGGTATTCCCAGAATGCAACGCTGGATTACAGGCTGTGAAGGTGTGCACTGTATTGGAAGAGGAATTTATACATTTTCTTTAAGATTTTTTTTTTGAGCATTTGGTATACTTAAACATATAAAAAAGGTCTGGTGTTGCAAACCTCTTAACTATTGCACTTCTGTCCACCAAGGAAAGATGAAGTTTCCTACAGCTGTGCAGCAATAAGATAAAACATAAACAAATAAATAAATAAATGAATGCATGAATGAATAAATAAATGAATAGCACAGATATATTCTTTCATATCTGTTTCCTATTTAGCTTATTCATAATGTTGGGATTTGAGTGAAATTAAATGGCTAAATATTTAGGGAGTAAAGTGCAGCAGAAAAAGAATAAGAATACTCTGGGTGCCTAGCTGTGTACTGTAAGGGTGCCTAGCTGTGTACTGTACTGTAAGGGTGCCTAGCTGTGTACTGTAAGGGTGCCTAGCTGTGTACTGTAAGGGTGCCTAGCTGTGTACTGTAAGGGTGCCTAGCTGTGCACTGTAAGGGTGCCTAGCTGTGTACTGTAAGGGTGCCTAGCTGTGTACTGTACTGTAAGGGTGCCTAGCTGTGTACTGTAAGGGTGCCTAGCTGTGTACTGTACTGTAAGGGTGCCTAGCTGTGTACTGTAAGGGTGCCTAGCTGTGTACTGTAAGGGTGCCTAGCTGTGTACTGTAAGGGTGCCTAGCTGTGTACTGTAAGGGTGCCTAGCTGTGCACTGTAAGGGTGCCTAGCTGTGTACTGTAAGGGTGCCTAGCTGTGTACTGTAAGGGTGACTAGCTTTGTACTGTAAGGGTGCCTAGCTGTGTACTGTAAGGGTGCCTAGCTGTGTACTGTACTGTAAGGGTGCCTAGCTGTGTACTGTACTGTAAGGGTGCCTAGCTGTGTACTGTAAGGGTGCCTAGCTGTGTACTGTAAGGGTGCCTAGCTGTGTACTGTAAATAAAGTGTTGTTTAGGGTGCAAACGGCTATCCAAGTGCTTAATGTTATTAATAATCTGGGTCATGATACTTTGAAAACAATCACAATCATGTTAACTGCAAATATTTCAATTTTTTCTGTACTCAGTCTTAAGCTTGAAATATAGGAAAAAGTCCATTTAGTAGTTCTTTCTGCACATCTTACTCTGGGTCCTGCATTAATTAAATATAATCATCTGTGAATGCACAGCCTTAGATGTGATTTTGCTGAGTGTCCACCCTGACAAAGACTTTTTTTCAATTAATACTCTGTTTATAATGTCCATTGCTGATATGAAACATGGGCGACAAGAGGTACCCTTGCAGATGCCTCTGGAGAAGGTAAATAGAATAGATAGTTTCCCATTGGTGAGCACAGCAGCTTCTGGAGCTCTGTACCAAGTTTGTAAAGCTTTAATGAATTCTGTTGAGAATCCAGTTTTAATCATAACCATTCATATATATTTCCAATCTATTGCATGCAATGCTTTTTCAAAATATGTGAGCACAGCAGTACCACGATGATGTGTGCCTTTAAGCCTATTCAGATATATACAGAGTGCTCTGAAACTGTTAGTGCTGGACTTAGTCGGTATGGATTGCACCTGCATATTTAATATCAGTCCTGGTAGGAACATCTTGAGCCTGTCTGCTGATATATTGGCATAGACATTTACATCAATACTGTGTAGGCGCATGGGTGTATAACTTTGGAGCTTAGTGATGTCTTTGTTTTCTTTGGGAAAGATTGTTATTGCAGACACCTCTAATGAATGCAAGGAATGAAACAATAACAACATGCGCTGGCTATTTCCTCTAGTAGAATCTTGTGCCATAGTTGCAGCATCATTGACTCAGTGAAAAAACTTTATCAGACTATGCTTATACTCTCTGCATTCAACCCACCTGGACCAGGTGCTTCGCCTACAGGTGCACATCTTGATTGTCGTTGCTACTTTTTCTGCAGTTATGGGTTACCATAGGACATCTGTCTGAGCAGGCAAAAGTATTTTCAGGAGTGGGACAGATATAAACATTTCCTCAGATTTTTAACACTATAGACTGTCCGCATTGTGCTTTGTATATAGGGAATTGTATAAGCCAGCAATGGCAGTGTGGATGTCTGAGATTTAGATAGAAAGGCTTTGGAGGTTGAATGTTCAATTGGTAGGATATGATCTGACATGTTCCTCTGTTTTGTTTAACTTTATAAGCTAGTATCTTTGTTGATCTCATTCTTCTTCCCATGAGTTAAGGTGATTCTGCACAGAAACAGGTTAATAATCTGTCAATTTGATGTTTAGTTTAAGGAACTACCTTATCTTTAAAGCACATTGTAAGTAAGTCCTTGCCAGTTTAGGTTATGTGAAGGGCAAGTCCGTACATTTCAGACTTAGCCATTCTGCACAGACTTTGAACCTCAAGTTTAAAGGAATTCCTCTGGGCTGTTACAGGAAAGTTGCCCAATGTGTTGAGCTTGTACCCCTTCTTTGATTAAGTTAACTATATCTGGGTGTTGTGAAATTAAGGAATCTAGCCATGACATATTTTGTGGTTTATCTGTTTCTGTCTTTTTTAATTCACTTGTTACTGCTGAGATTTTAGATACAGTTCACACATCAGGGAAGTCATATCTCTCATGGAGTCCAATATGGCTTCTAAATTCTTCTCTAGTAAAACAGTAGATGATTGCAATCTTCTTCATTCAGGCAAAGTGAAAAATGGAATAAATATATGTGGGGTGTACCAGTTGTAGTCCTATGGCTTCTCAATGGTAAGTTATCATACTGGTGTCTGAAATCCTACCCAGATGGTACAACCTTTTCCAATTACTTTGTAGTCATGCAGTGACCATCCTAAGAAGTATCTATCAAGTATCGTTATGCCTGCACAGGGCTTCTCAGACAGACTGAAAACATTAATACCATCACAACATCTTTTAACCACTGTCTTATCTTTCCTTTCTATTTTATCTTTTTGCTAGTAGCGTGTCTGTATTCACTTTTTTTAACAACTTTTTAAAAATAAAACCAAACAGTTAATCAGATTGTTTTTTTTAATTCTGACATATTCAATAGAACAAACTACCTATATCACACCAACAAAACAGTAATGAGGTAACGTTACATTGTTAACCTGGGAAATATAACACAGCTGAAATGCCAGTGAGAGTGATCCATAGTTACATGGTAACTCAAAAAAAGTCTCACATTTTCTACAGCATCCTCCAGTAATTTAATGGCATTATATTTGAGTTAACTATTTTTTACACTGTTCTTATGTTTGCTTGTTGGAGTCCTTTTGTAATTAGGCTTAGGTCTGTCAGTACATTTCTATGTACCTTTAGTTTGTAGTGTTTCCAATAACTCTTCAGCCTTTTCCTGGGTATCCACTGTGCTCTCATCATCCTCAGAGGCAAGAGGTCCAAAAAGGTTGATTGTTTGTACATCTGGGCTGAACAGCTGAATTACCAAGGATTTCTCCCACTTACAATGACTTTCTGACTGTATTAGAGGCATAGCGTCACTGATGGTCCAGTTGTTGTCATAAGAAGTTGCAGATGCTGTTACTGAAATGAATTTTCCATAGTGCTAACACTCTCTTAGATTTCTTTTGGAAACTGTCCTCTCAGGATTAATCATGCTGGCTACCTCTGGATGTTGAGTTTTGCCTTATACCTTAAGGCATAAATTGTATAGACATAAAAAACAAAAACAAACAGTATGCATGTTGTTTTATAGTACAAGGAGTACACTAATGAGAAAATCTCATTTGTAAAGTCTTAGTCCCTACAGACCTGGTGGTCACATAATTGAAATGGATGGTCCTCTTTTGCAATGAAGAGAATAAGGTCCTTGTCCATGTAAGTAAGGAACTTATTATTATCTGGTGAGTAGGTATCCAAGAGGAACTTGGGGGGATTTCTGGTGGCTCACTAACATCTCTCTAATACGACAGATTACTTGAGGAGATCCCCAGTGTCATTGGTGAATTGCCTGAAGGAAATACAACAATATAACTTTTTTAATGTTTTGGGAGTCCAACCAGGTGAAAGATATTTTGATGATGATAACTTTCAATATCTGTAAGTTTTAATTTGATCTGAGCCATCTCTTGGTCATGAGCTGGGAGTTTGGAGGCACTTGCCTGTATGCATTTAGCCTGTACACTGAGTGCCATTTCAAAGAAAGACACTCTTGTACTGTTGCTCTGCATATTTTGTTAATTAATGCACCTTATGTTCAGCCTTTTTCTTCTGTACCCTCACAAATTTCATTATCAAGATTTTTGAAGCTATTAAATCTGGATAAAAAGTCTTCCATTCTGCCAGATCCATCTGGGCAACCCATATTCTCAAGACCAACCACGGGAACTCAAACTGTGTGACCTGGTAGCTGCTGTACGTTTCAGTCAATCTGTGCCTTCAGGATTCAGGCTGTTTAGGGGACATTAAGATGTTAAAGTTACTTCATAGTGAAGGAGCACAAAATCTATATCTTTGTGGTTAGTAAAAATAGAGCAGGAGATCTATGGATATTTTTTCTCATACAATGATTGCTAGCTCCACCCAATTGCTCTACCTAATATAATCAGATCGGGTTGATGCACCGTGAGCTGAAGGGAGTTTCCCCTCACAGTGACAGTTACTGATTTGCATAATTCATTAAGTATAACCAAGTCATCACTGAATTTCAGTCCATGAAACACAGCTCACTCAGTAGCAGTTTGCTTGGTAAGGGTGGGATTAAAGCAACAAACCTATAATCTGGCACAGTGATGACTCCATTTTTATTCAGGTATCTTACTCACTTCACCTCATCTGATTTAGTGCTGCTCTGTTTTGTACTTGGTTACGCCTCTGCTACGCTTATTGTATTCTTACACACTGCACTGTAGTAATAAAGCATTTCTAATAATATTATTTTAGAAGATTTTCCATCTATACTGTACTGTATCCTATATCTTAACAACCATATCACTTAGTATTGATTGTAATATAGATTTTGAAATGTTTGCCCTCCATTGAATTTATTGTACAAATATTGTTTGTCCAGATGATTTGCACATAAGTTAAATGACTTAAATAATGCAATTGGAAAAACATTATAGCTAATCACTCGTCTGTGACCAATTAATCTATTCTAGCAATCTATAAGCTATTTCAGTAGTTACTGTTTCTATTATTAGACATACTTCATAGGTTCATTCTGGGCAAATGACCACTAAGGCATTTCTAAGCCTAATTGTGGACCTCAAATGTGTTCCACGAGTTATTCTGTCTTAGACGTTTATGTAAGGAGTGTATGTTAGGACATGATTTACTGAATGCCTCTGTCCATCAGAGATGTGGATGTTAGACCAGGGGTGAATTTCCGATTTCCCATCCACTGGTCCAGGTTACACTTTATTAGGGTTAGGAAGGAACTTTGTTTCACATGGATGGGGAGCCTATTCCATAGAATGTGAATCTTGTCATATACACATTTGTCTCTCCAACATGTCCTATTTACATCACAAGTAAAATTTGGGTCCATAGATTGAGTAGTTCTAATGCTGTTCATTTTGAGGATATACAAAAGGTCCATCAGAGCAGGATCCAAGGATGCCTTGTAAGTCAAGCACAGATTACCTCTTAGTCTGTAAGAGATCAAGTATAGAGATAGGGCTTTAAGCGAACCATGTAGGACATTGTGTTTATTCCATGTATTCTTTTTGTAAGGAACCTTTGTGGGCATTCTAGTTGCTGCATGTGTCTGGTTAGGTACATACCAAAGGAGGCATTTTACTCAATGATGGGTCTGATGAGGGCTGAATACATTGCCATGATGACCTCCCTGGACCTAGACACCATGCCCTTATTTATAAGCTCTGCGACATAGAATTCATTCCATACTACCTTGGACACATGTTGGTGGAAGGCCAGGTTACTATCTACATATGTTCCCAAATCCCTGACAGGTCTTATTTTAGGCTACTTGGAGGCATCCTGGGATATCATCAGGGCCCATTGAAACTATGTTGTTGGCCTTAGCCTGCATAGCTAGGACTTGTTCCCTATTTATTGCTAGAGGGGTTATATTTGAACGTATTTCCTGGGGAGTGGCTGGGAATTAATGAGGGGGGATAAAGCTGCAGCTGAATTTGTCAGCCAGCAGATACACTCTATTGCCTGAATCACTGAATGTGGCACCATTATCCACCAGTTCGCCACACTGTTGTGTACTGCGTTTGAGGTTTTTGATATAGCTGATAAAGCTGTTATAGGTGTATTTTGCCTGGGTGGCTATCTTTACCTCAAAATTGGCTTTTGTGGACTTAATTTGGCAACTTAGTTGTCTGTTTAGTTTGATGAGAGCATTCTTATTTTATTGGGAGTTACACTTCCTGATTTTCAGTCATGTTTTTTTTCCTTTTGTTTTATAACCTACTCAATTTAGGATTCCACCAGGGTGGTTTATTTTTACAGTTAGCTTTGGCTTTCCTTCTGGTAGGTAAAGCAGTCTCTATGCAACCACTGATATGGTTGTACTGAGTTTCTGTGAACAACTCTGGGTCTACTTAGTTAAATGAACTATTTATTGAATACCTCTTCATCGAACTTTATTCAGTGAATCTTAATCCATCAAATGCTTGTTTTAGTGAATTTTTTCCAGGGAAAAAATAGTTGGCCAGCCTAGCAAACATCACAAAAAACACAAAATTCAACCCCCCTAATGTGGGGGGCTGTGCCCCCCCCACACCACCCCTAATTAAATATACCAACTCCGAGATTGCAGTACAGTGTGGAAAAGGGGAAACTCCCAATAATGCACAACTAGCAATTTTTTCCTGGGAAACAAAATTGATAAAACAAGCATTTGGTGGATTAAGATTCACTGAATAAAGTTCGACAAAGAGGTATTCGATAAATAATTAATTTGATAAACTGATAGGGACCCGAACAATGCCATACAAGTTGCTGTGTTCCCTGAGTTTGGAGGAACATTGAATTTTGACTAACTATTGCTTAATAAAAGGCAATTTGCTGTGGAATACTTCCTACCTATTACAGGCTTTACAGGGATTACTGATTTTATTTTTATTTGAAGGACACTGCTTTGTGATCATTCTTTACCAGGGAGGACATGACACTCAGCGGGGGTGGGGTGTAGTGTTTTCCTATATTTCTGAGAAATACATCCAATATGCTGTGGGTGTATGCGCTACTTAGTCAAGGGTGTTTACATAGTCCAAGAATCTCTGTGCTTGCAAATTTGAGGCTGTATAGGCTTTCCAGTTTATAGAAGAGTAGTTAAAGTCCCTCATGAGAAAGGGGCTTGGTTGACTGGTGAGTGTCTCCAGCAAGCATACCTCTCAACCTCTTAGACCAAGAAATCTGGACAAATCCACAAATAATGGGGGACAAAGACCTCAAAATAGGGACTTTTTTTAAATATTGATCTTACAAAACTGGAAAGTTGATATAATAACAGGTTTTGCATTAGCATTAATTTTCTGAAGGATATTTAGTCTGAAAATCAAATGTCTGCCACTATTTGTTGACATCAGTCCTCAGTGATTTGTCACAGATTTGCCGAAAACTACAATTGTATGAGAAATGGACCAAAATATGAGTCAAAAATCTGGTCATTCTGTGAAAATCTAGACAGTTGAGACCTATGCCAGTAGGTCTATATATGAGCTATGGTTTACATGGGACATGACTTATAGCTTGCTAAGATATGGCATGGAACTTTGTCTATGTTAATTTGTACATGGAGAAACTCAAGTGCATCATCCTGTTTAACCAACCGACAGGAGTGTTTGTTATTGATGCAAACTGAGACTCCTCTAACTTTTGTCCCATCTATGTAGTCGATGGTCTAAATTTGTGGAAAACACTCAAACCTTGCACTGCCAGGGTACTTTCTTTGGCTTTAAACCATGTCTCGCTAATTATACAGATGTCTATATTCTCCAGAGTAAGGAGAGCTTAAAGAGAGTGGAGCTTCTTGTTTAAGCCTCTGGCACTGAGCAGGAACACCTTAAGGATTCTTGGATTGATTTTACTATGGCAGAAGGTTTGTCAATGTGGCATTGCCTAAATAAGCTCTATGGAGGAAAGTTATAGCCAGTATTTGGGAGCCTAAAGGGGACAGGTGCAGACCATCCTTGGAAAGGCAATGTGGTTTCTTAACCATGTCCTCAAATGTTGACAAATATTGTACCTCCTAGAATGACACCAGAAACTAAGGCAATCATTAAACTGCAATTTTACTTCATTTTTCAAGCTTTATTGGTTCTTTTGTGCCTATGACTATTACACAGGGTGTGGCTCAGTGCAACTGCATGACTTAAAATGCATTTTGCTATTATGTCTGTGAATCTTTGTATGGTTGGACCTTTCATGTCCAAACCTTTCTGTAAATGGGCTCTGTCCAGTAAGGTTACCCCTGCTTAACAAATGGTAAATAGTTATATGTATTTTCAGATGCATTTTACTCACTAGTTTGTACTATTGTTCTATTGTCTGTATTTGTTTAATAAAACAGGTTTAAAATAAACTATCTCTAGACTCAGTCAAATGTCAGCAGCTTCAAACTGAGTTCAGCACCAAATCCATAAGCAGGGATTCACCTGTCAGTTTGTTCATGTTTATTTTTAGCTGAGTATGTTTTCCCCCTTTGCTTGTTGTCATCATCCTCCTCCCCACTGGATGCCCATTGATTCCTGAATGGTGGAAATTCCCAGATCCACTGAGATGAGAGTTGTCAGGGAGGGGTTTGCCATACAGGCAGATGAACAGACAAAGATGAACAGGTAGACATTGTTGTTTTTGTGCCCTCCCATTTATGAGGGCAGTTTTATTGTGAATGATCTATCCCATCCCTGATGCCACCTGAAGGACCACCTAAACCCTTTGGTTGGATGGCGCACAGTTGCTCTCCCTTATGCACAGACAAGGGCGACCATCACCATCTAGAGTGATTATGCTCAATTTCCCCCAGAAGCAGCCCCGGTATCCTGACATGCCTCCACATGCAGCACAGGTTATATCAGCAGAAGAGCAAAGAAAGCAGATTGAGACTATGAACCCTGCACCATCCAGGATGTGTACTTCCATCCTCCCTGACAATGCCATTAACCGTCTAAACATGCACGCACTCGAGGCCCTTCTCAGTATGGAGAACATCGATGTCTGTGCTGTGACAGAAACCTGGTTCAAGGCTCCTGAGAGCACCCCAGCGCTATCAGGTTTTACCTCATATCATGCGTTCCGGCCCCAAAATCCAGACAATACCAAGAAAGGAGGGGGGGGTATCCATATTCATCAAGGACACCCACACCTCAAGACTGGTGGCAACGCACGATGCATCGGAGACCATCCAGGTGCAATTAACCATAGGCAAGACTGTTCTGCAAATTGTAGCATGTTACAGGCCACCCTCACAAACTCAGGAAACTCACATGGCCTTCCTGAAAACACTAGAGGGGATAAATGTATCACCAAACACCATCATACTAGGTGACTTCAATTACCCTAATATAGACTGGGAACACTACTCAAGCCCAAACACCCTAGCCCAAAATTTCCTGGAATTCATAAACTCAAATGCCATGGAACAACTAGTCACCATCCCCACAAGAGGAGATAACATACTTGATCTCATCATCACGAACATGGGAGCACAATGTTCAACACCGAAGTATACCCCTCACTGGTGAGATCAGATCACAAACTAATCTCGCTGGAGGTCCTCATCCCACCCCACCTGAAATAAAAAGACCACAGTAAAGAACTTCTCAAAAGCTGACTTCACACTTCTAAAGACTAGTGTGGTCTCCTTTCAGGCCCGGAAAACAATACTCAAGCCGCTGAATCACTTACAAACGCCTTCTACCAGCACCTGCAGGACTGCATGGATAAGGCAATCCCAAGCAAAACAAAGACTCTTTGTACCAAAGGCAAGCGTCCAGTCTGGTGGACCCCAGCCATAAACAAACTCTACAACAAAAGGAGGAAGCTACTACAAGATAGAGCAAAATCCTTAAAAGGTAAGACACCCTTGATCACTATAAGTAAAAAACTAAGAGCTCTCATAAAATCATCCAAAGCAAATTTCGAGAGAAAAATAGCTAAAGACTCAAAAGACAATCATAAGGCCTTCTTTAGCTATGTTAGAAACCTAGGAGGAAACTCCCAGATATGCTCAGAACTAGTTCAAAATGATGTGAAGATTACTGATCCTACAAACATTGCCATCATACTGGCTGACAGGTTCAGTGCAAACTTCTCCCCTCCCCAAAAGGAGAGATATCTATACCAAATGAGTGCAGCCCCCAAACATCTCCAGCCCAAGTGAGAACTGCTCTCTCCAAAGCAAAAAACACAGCATCCATGGGACCCGATGGTGTCCCCGGCTGTGTGCTCCATGAACTCAATGAGGAATTAAACCCACAGCTAGGACAGCTGTTTAATCAAAGTCTTACCTCTGGATACGTACCCAGGGAGTGGCGCACTGCAACTGTGGTCCCACTTCACAAAGGCGGTGCCTCCACAGACCCTGGAAATTACCGGCCCATTAGCTTGACAAGCCTTATCTGCAAAGCCATGGAGAGGATCATAATGGACCTCATAAATAAAGACATAGGGAATTTGCAGACTTTGGATCCAACCCAGTTTGGCTTTGTCAAAGGCAGATCATGCCTTTTAAACTTGGTTGACTTTTTCGAAACAGTCACCAAAGCCATTGATGAGGAAAGGCAGTCCATACAGCCTATCTCGATCTGGCTAAGGCCTTCGATACAATATCCCACTCGGGTATCATTGAAAAACTCATCAGCTTAAATGTTAACTCATACATCACAAGATGGATTGCAAACTGGCTGAGTGACAGAACCCACAGGGTCAGAGTTGCTGGCGCCATGTCAGACTCAAAGCCTGTCACAAGTGGTGTCCCACAGGGCTCAGTCCTGGGCCCACTCTTGTTTGGCATCTACTTTTCCGAAGTACAAGCAAACACAGGAGGGTTATGGCTGACAAAGTTTGCAGATGACTGCAAACTGGGCCATAGTAGAAAACACATCTGACACAGATATCCTTCAGAAGGGTCTCACAGAAACGGATAACTGGTGCCAGAGCCACGCCTAAAGTTAAATGCCAAAAATGCATAGTCATACCTTCGGGAAAAACAAGGTTACCCCTAGCTACCAAATAGGTGGCAATCCACTGAGCACAGAAGAAGTTATCAGGGACCTGGGGACCCAGGTTGATAGTAGTCTGTCATTCGACACCCATGTAGCTAAAGTAGTTAGGAAGTCCTTCTACATTGCCCACCTTATCATGAAGGGATTCTCATCTAGATCAAGGGAGGTCATAGTCTCCCTTTACTCATCACTCATCAGACCAATGATTGAGTACAATGCCCCATTCGAATGTATCTGACCCGACACTTGCAGCAGCTGGAGAGGCCACAAAAGTTCCTCACCAAAAGGATAAAGGGTCTCAAAATCTGTCCTATGCTGCCCGACTGAAAGAACTCCAGCTCTATTCAGTGCTCAGAGGTGACCTTTGCCTAACATACAAGGCCATGTCAAACCCAGATTTGATGAATATGCTTCACCTCAAAAATCTAGATCCATCAGAGCCACAAGGGCGGAGACTTAAACCTCGACACGGCTATTAATAGGACGTGCTGGAGGGATAGATTCATCACCCAAAGACTCCCTATGCTGTGGAACAAAATCCCGGTACATGTGAGGCAGAGCACCTCGCTGGCCTTGTTCAAGAGAAATCTTGACCAATGGATGGGAGATCGCAGATATACCCCAGGAATTACCTCAGTGTCACTGCTCGACAGAGGCACAGCAAAATAATGGGTATAGTTCCCCATACTAAAGGGGTGGCGTAAGCCACAAAACGATGGGCTAGGCTTATAAATGCCCTCGGGCAGATAGCCTAGTATGAACCTATGAACCTATGAACCTATGTGATCAGACTTTGGTCAGCTATTCCACAAGCATAGTTTTCACACTGAATACTCAAGTGTGTTAACTCAGACACATATTTGGATATTCTGCCTTTCGCTTGTAATAGTTATTTTGTATCTCACTTTCAAAAGAACCATATTGGTGTCTTCCATTCAGTATTGTCTGTTATGTTTGTCTGTGTCATTAATATAAGCCTATTTCTTAAGCAGTAGAGCTGACTTAACAAGATGCAGTCAATGAATATCAAAATAAAATACATTATGATAAAGGTAAGGGCAGCTGCAAGTAAGTGTGGAGATTATGCTTGCAGATTTTGAAATAAATACTAGCAGTATCACCTGTTTGATTTGTAATCTCTCCTTCTGAACACAGAACACAGTCAAAACAACAAGATGGTCGACCCTCAATAGAGGCTTTCCTATGTCCTGTACTGCAGCTTTTAGTGCACACAGAGGAAGGCACCTGGAATAGAAAAGCAACATTTTTTAGTGAGATTTTAGAAAAGAACTTCCCATACATAAAACATCATAATAACAGCTGAAAATGAATATACGGAATAATGATCTAACATTGTAGAAAGTATGCACCTCAAAATATGGTCTTTGGTTTAATAATGTGTGGTAATCATTGATGTTCGTTTGGCTAGGTAAGGAAGAGGCCTGCAAGTGAATGTCTCCAATATGAGATGAATTATTACTTAATCTGTTCTCACTGTTCTCTGTCACCTGGGATCCAACAGGTAACAGTGCAAGAAAACTGCTGAAAGGGGGATAAAAATGTTCATCTGAAATCAGTGTGAATATCTTAGAAGTCTTAGGATATTTGTTTTCTTCTACTGTTTTTTAATGATAATTTTTTTTGTGTTGGACTAATACAAAAGAGATCAGAGTATCAATGTCTTATTAACATGTAAAAGTGTTTTAAATGAGATGAGACAAGGATATAAGGTCACTTTTGGAGTAGAGCTCAACTGGATTTATTAATGGTGCAGAAGTGTACATAATGAAATGCCAACAGAAAGAACAATACAAATACTTCATGTAGTATTTAGCAGATCTACAGTAAATAATTATGTTTAAACAGGTTTGAAACCTTAGGGTGAGTTTTGGGACCTTAGGACAATATTAACACCATCTGCAGGAGTTTAATAACATAAAGTCATCTTTTCATTGTCTTTGTTCTAAGGAGGCAGAGAAACACCAGACAGAGGGACGGAATTTGGTAAGGCTTTCTATAGTTTTGTAGAAGAAGGGAAAAGGAGATTGATCCAGGGGTGTATGAGATTAAATTGGACGTAAAACAGGTATTCATTTGGCAGACAAGTATGCAATATGACAGGTAGGTGAGAGGGTTCAATGACCATTTTTCAGGCAAAACCTGAGAAAAGAGTCAAAGGAATAAGTAGACATTTAAATAATATCATTACAGTAAAGTGACAGTCAAGAAATAAAAATACTATATGCATTGCACTGTGATTAATAAACAGAAAAATAATAGAACTATGTGATGTCTTAATTTCTGTGGCTGGGTAAGTTCTGTTTAGATAATAGTCAGATCCATTTATTTATTTATTATTTATCTGAATTTCTGGTTGTGGAGAATTAAGTTGTACCATGGGTTCCAACCACAATAAGTTATTAATTTATAAATAAGTGTGAATAACTTGAATGCTACATCATCAACTGTCAGGCTATCAGGTACACTTAGTAAAAACCCTATCAGACAACGTTATGGTTTGGCAACTACACACATACACGAAAAAAAATTACAGAGGTTACATCCCCAATGCTGGGACTTTGCTCCCACTCACTTGTTTATATATACTAAATTCATTATTGCACAACAATGACAAACTTTGTAATTCTACAAACTGATGTACAGATATGGATCAGAACGTTTTGATATGAAAAACTGATCCATATGTTGACACAGATGTTTTTAAATATAGAAGTGTCTTAATGGCTAAACTTGACAAGATAAGCATTCCATGATGTGGCATTAAGAACCATTACAACCTATTTTATTTATAGCTAAAATTCATTCTGATAAGTGAAGTAGTTGGTACTCAAATTTTACCTTTATATTATAGATACCATATCCTTTGGACATTACCTGAGGATTACTCTTTATGACATCTTCCACTTGTGACTGATACATTTAAAATATATATATACTTTTCTGTACTTGTACTTTACTGAACTCAACTTGAGCACAGTTACTAATAATTAAACTTATTTTTATAGCAGATGACACATACTATATGTTACAGCTTACAACTTTTAATGTACAAGGTTTGCTTTTCGATACAGATATGGATTATAATTCTCAATTTACCTCAGAACTGGTGTGTTTCTACAAAATACCAGAACCAAAACCATTTAGTTTTACAGTAGTTTTATACACTTTTTAGTACCATTTGGATCCTGTTTATGAAAGCAATCTTTTGAAGTATTTGCATGATGTCATGCAGTCTGCTGAAAACTTTCAAAGTCAGTACTTTATTTGCTTGATGTCATGCCATCTGCTGATAAGCTGATCTTTGTTCTGTTTCAAGGTATACTATGTGGCAACCTTCAAAACTTAGGGAGTCCTTTCTGTCTCCAGTCTTCCTTGCACCTGCATTAGGAATTAGGGAGTCATCCTTATCTACAGTTCTCCTTGTAGCTGTACTAGTCACGGAACAATTATTACACAGTATGGATGCCAAACATATACAGTAATTAACTACTCTTTTTATTTTGTTTTACTTTTCTACTTATTTTCAGTGAACAATATTTTTAACTCTAACAGTTTTTTTTTTTGTTTTGAAAACACACAAATATTTTCCATTGATATGCATTCTTTGGTTAGATCATAATTTTCATAATGATTTACAAAAATACATTAGAAATAATACCTTTAGCTATTTTGATACAGCAGTTCAAAACACAATTCCACACAGTTAATACAATGATAAGCATTCCTACCAGAACTGGGTGTATAATCCAGTCTAATAACTTTTCTTTTTGCAGAGCATCTTATAAAAATGTACCACCAATTATGATATGTGTCTACTTCAGTTTTGTCAGGTAACTTGATTAATTTATTTTTTACAATTACAGAATTTAATTTATCACTTAGAATAGTTTTATTAACCTTTTGCAAATGTTTGATTAACTGCTCATTTTTTGTTAATTACCACATACAAATAATCTAGAGACAGAGTAATATTTACAAGAGGCAATACTCAAGAACTCCATTTAAAAGACAGACATTTTACTTTCTGGGGTAAACATGTATGTTTTGTTATGCCACATTAAATAAGTGATATTACTAAGACATCCCACAAAGGGTGTCTGCTTAGAAAAACCCATATTTTGATTTGATTTGTACCAATACAAACAAATTGAAGAACAATCTCTCTATGGACATTTAAAAACTTGGAAAAATTGGCTATTTACATAGATTTACAGAGTCTCATAAAAAATGTGGATCATACACTGGAGAATGCTGTCCACATATCAAACCATTTGCTGTATGGGCACAATGCTCTATTTTAGACCCTTCTGCAGTACTGTTTCTACAGTCTATAACATTGAAAGAGTGCCCATTCTCCTGGCAGTATGCAGCATTTTATAGCAGTATTGTTTTGTAAGGATACATTTTCTTTATTTTGTGAGTTGAACATGTATTTGTCTTCTGGCTGTCTTTTAGATTGTGACATTCTGGTCAAAGGAAAAGTTTTTAATGTGACATTTTTGTCCCCCTGAACAAGTAAATTATCTTGAGTTCTACTCATTGTAACATCATTTACTCAGTACACCCTTATATTAGTAATATTACTTTTGAATGTCTTTTCTGCCAGGGTCTCTGCTATGATTGGTGCTATTATACAATTATAAAAAAAAACTGTAAAAAGCAAAATAGATGTTGGTTTAACTAACACATGCTTAAATGTTGACATATGTACAAAATTATTTATATTTGCTGTTATTTGCCATTTACTCTTCTGTATTCCAAACAGGTGCACCTTAGGCAGCTTTATTTTTATTTTCCGAAAAGAAAACACATGCATGTCACTTTTGTGACTTCATTTCTTCACTGCTTTTAACTACTCCCATTTGATCTCTATGCACTAGAACTGTTCCATTTTTCTTTTGATAGATTATGTGGAATGCTAATTTAAAATGTTTCTGAGTAAGGCATTTGTTTTTATTATTCTACTGTAGCATGCTTTGTAGCAACCTTGACTGTGTGTATGTAGTGTGCTGCAAATTATTCTCTGTCAGCTTAGCTAATTCATCTTCTAGCCTGTAACTGCTGTTTAAGGTCTGGAATTTTTTTCTTTAACTTTTTACTAACCAGAATTTTCTTGTCTTGTAGCTGCTGCTTAAGAGTTTCAATTTATTTCTGTAATTCTGCATGGACTGTCTGATATTTCTTAGTAACCTGTTTTGTTGACTTTAAAGCTCTTATGAACTTCTGAAAATGTGCTTGTATATCTTGTTTAAACTTCCTGAATTCATTTTGTCTATTTTTTAGAAGTTTATTAAATTTGTCTGTCAGTTCACCATGCATCTCGTCACTGTCCTTATCTGTTTTGTACTGCGTTGAAGATTTATTTCACTTTTGTACATATTCTCAAAATGGTGTAACAAGATTTACAGGAGATTCTGTTAATAACAGATGTGACTGCTGCTGTAACTCTGAAATTAACATTTCATATGTGGTGACAGGACATAACTGTTTAACATTTGGATATAATGTAAGTGTACCACCCTTATTTGGTTCTTTACCATCATAAGATTTTTTTACAGTTTAACTTTTCAACAACAGTTGAAATGTACTTTTATGACATTGCACACAAATAGCAGTTTCATATGACTCCCACAATAAACATTTACTGTCATACCACACATTTTTTGTTTGAGATATCAGTCAAATGTTGTAATCCATTTGCATAATTCCGGTCTATCAACTTGCCCTAATAAAGTTTTACATTTCCCAATATACTGTTTGTACTAACATTGCAGTTTGTGCCAAATTTTATTTCGTCATTCTGATATATTAAGAATAAAACTCTCTTTACATTTTCTACTTTGACCCCTAATGGCATCCATACTGTATGTGACATAAAGAAATGTCTTACCACAAAGCAAAAAGCCAGGTGATCAGGCTGACTTTTTCAGATGGCTGGAAATGTTCCCGTAGTCACTTGAAAAGTGAGTGAAACAAAATTGGAAGTTGCAGATTTGAAACCTTGGTATTTATCAGCTTTGAGAATTTGCTGTACTGCGACCTTTCTGCATGGCAGCATTACTCCATATTCAGATGTCTGAAAATTGTACTGCTGCAAGCTGTATAAGACCAGAGTGCTCCTATTCAGGACTCACTCATAAATTTTAGTTACTGCACCTTTACTGGAGTGACCCTATATAAGTCACCACTCCCCTTGTGTTCAAGTACAGGCTAGGCTCACCACTGATAAATTAAAAAATATATATATATACTTTGCTCTACTGTACTTTACTGAAGTCAACTTGAGTGCACAAAATAAAAAAACAAACGAAAAAAACAAGAATGAAAAAAACACAGCCCAGCAGTTCAGGACCCATAATTAGCAGCTACTTAATCCAACTTGTTCCAACCAAGGTGAAATTACTGGCAACGGCCAAAAGGTTCTTGAAACAAACAGTCTTTATTGAAACAAAATTACTCCAAGTGCTTTCACCCATATATTATTGGGCTTTTTCAAGGAAAATCACTCAGCAACATTGTGCGCATCTTTAAATATATTCATATTGATCACATGTTAGAATCCATTAATTAATTAGTAAATAGTCATTACATCTTAAAGAAAACTAGTATATGTATCAAAGTATTGCATTTGATTTGAAATTCTCTATTACTTTCATCAAAGCATCTTTGAAAAAACTTGTTTCTATATATTCAGACTCATGTAAAACTGTTAACAACTTAAAATAATAATTCATTAAGTGCTTATTTCATAGTTTGATATATAAAAAAACTCTTTAGATGTTAAAATGTATAAAAACATGTTAATAAATAAAAATTAATATGAAATATAACCTATATGTTATAACTTAAACTTGTATTGAACTGTGCGTACATCCGTTAGTTCAATAATTTAATATTACTCATGTTTATACATTCAGAGTTAGATGTACTATAAAATTAAAGCAAGCTAATCTTTCTTGTTGTTAATTAAATAAACAACAATCACATCTAAAATCTTTTGATGAAAATATTCACCGTGTTAATTAATAATTCATGTCCAATCTTAATAAATATGTTAGTAAAAATATAAATACAATTGATTTTTAAAAAATATATATTGCGTGGAGTTAAAACATCATTTGTTGTGCGACTTTAAAAGGAGTGGTAAACTGAAACTGTATTCATAACCTTGCTTTTCTCATTTTTAATACACTCATGATGTTGATAGACTCATTCAAACCTGGTATCTTAGTAGAATTTAGTTTCAGTTGCCAATATAACTCGCAGTATTCTAGGGTTGTCTCCCAGTTACCACCTCTAATATCCTGTGTAACTTGTTCTAAAATAAAGAACTTCAAGTTCATCTTTTCACAAACCAGGGAGTGTTTATAGAAAGCATTACTTGAGTGCAGTTACTAATAAAGAAACTTATTTTTATAACAGATGACATGTACTATACGTTACAACTTACAGCTTTTAATGATACAGATACAGATGATAATTCTCTATTTACCTCAGAACTTTTTAGTACAATTTGGATCCTGTTTATGAAAGCAATCTTTTGAAGGATTTGCTTGATATCATGCAGTCTACTGAAAACTTTCAAAGTCAGTACTTTGGTATTTGCTCGATGTCATGCCATCTGCTGGTAAGCTAAGTATTGTTCTTTTGCAAGATATACTATGTGACAACCTTCAAAAGTTAGGGAGTCATTCCTGTCTCTGGTCGTCCTTGTACCTGTGTTAGTCAGGAATTAGGGACTCATCCTTTTGTACAGTTCTCCTTGCAGCTGTACTAGTCACAGAACAATTATTAAACAGTATGGATGCCAAACATATACAGTAATTAATTACTCTCTTTTATTTTAACCCTTTAGCATACTCTAACAATGACCACTGAAACAGTTAAGTGCTGAGTGCAGACAGCTGTGTTTAGAAAAATGGGTAGTGGTTATGTAAAAGAAAATCATGTTAAAGAACTATTTATCATTGTTAAGTCAAAGTGAGACTTTCAGCAGCAGATTGTTTGTCTCATTTAGCATCAGTTTTAGTCTTTGTGTTTGCTCAAAGATGCCACGTGGTGCATTAATTCAATTAGCTAATGAAGTACACAGCCAATGAAAATAAAACTAATTTAACTGCATCATGTGTAAAACTACATCATACTGAATAAAAATTGAACTGAAACAACATATGCAGCATGAATAATTTATGATATAGGGAGACATTACCTATTGTAATGCCCATTTCTGAACATATATATGATTTCTATATTTTTGCTTGTTATTCAAAAAACAGCTGACATATAGAAAGTTACCTTGCTCTGTGCAAAACTGACACCCTTGTGCCTAAAGATTTTCTTTTCTTTTGACAGCAAAATATATGGTAATGGGTGAAGGGTAAATGGTTGAGTGATATTAGGTCAACATGGGTTTGTCATCTAAATTTTGATTCCCATTTAGTTAACTGCTAAATGCTACATAAAATCTACTTGAACCCCTGCTCAGCTTGTCTGTCACTGTGTTTGCTCTGGAAGCTGCTATCTAAAAGCTCAAAAATGAGATCCCAGAATTGGAAGAGCACCCTCCTCAGCCTAAATAAGCAAATAAGACAACTTGTAAAATCTTCATAGAGCAACTATGAGAAAAATTTAGTAACCATAGCCAAGGATAGCCATAAGGCTTTCTTCAGCTATGTCCACAGCCTGAAAGGTAGGACTCAGATATGTGGTGAACTAATTATGGATGGCATCACACACACTGACCCCTGCTGAAATTGCAAACCTGCTAGCAGACACGTTTGGGAAAATCCCCCTCCCCAAGCATACCACAAACCATGTATCCATCATTTCCTCCTCCCTGCATCTCCAAAGAGCAAGTCATCAATGCTCTTTCCAAAGCTAAGAACACAGCCTCCATGGCATTCTGGGCTGCATTCTTAATGTTCTAAAACAAGATCTAGCTACTCCATTAGGCACTCTATTCAACCACAGCCTAAGTACTGGCTTTTTCCACACCGAATGGAAAACAGTGACTGCTATCTCCCTCCACAAGGGCAGCTTGCAACAGAGCCAGGTAACTATAGGCCTGTAAGTTTAGCCAACCTCATCTGTAAAGCAATGGAATGAATCACCATGGACGTCATAGATAAGGACAGATGTGATCTCCAAACCCTGGATCTGTCCCAGTTTGGTTTTGTCAATGGCAGGTCATGCCTGCTAAACCTGGTGGACTTCTTCAAGAACATGACTAGAGACATAGGCTAGGACAAAGCCGTACACACAGTTTATCTTGATTTGGCCAAGACCTTCGACACTATCCCATATTTGGGCATCATTGCCAAACTAACCCAGTTGAATATGAACCCCTATGTTGTCAGGTGGGTTGCAAACTGGCTCACAGATTGACAACATTCAGTCAAAGTGGGAGACTTTACCTCTACCAGAAGACCTGTCACCAGTGAGGCCCCATAAGGGTCAGTGCTGGGCCTCTTCTTGTTTGGCATATACTTCTCAGAATCCAGGCCAAAATGGAAGACCTGTTGCTAATCACATTTGTGGATGACTGCAAATTAGGTGCTATCTTTGAATCTGCTAGAGATGTCAGTGTACTTCAAAAGGGGCTTACACAGACCAATGATTGATGCCAAAGAAACTAAATGCTAAAAAAGCACCATCATTCCCTTCAGTAAAAACAAGGTACCTGCTGATTATAAAATAAGCAATACTACCCTAAGTACCAATTAAGTACTGAGAGACGTGGGAACACAAGTTGACTGTGAGCTCAAATTTGACCACCAGGCATTTACTGTGGTGAGTAAGGAATTCTACGTCACTCTCCTGATTAGCAAAGGCATCCCCTCAAGAGCAAAATCGGTCATAACTCCCCTATGCTCATCTCTCATCAGGCCTATTATTGAATATAATGCTCCCTTTGGTATGTACCATACCAGACACCAGCAGGATCTTGAGAGACCTCAGAGATTTCTAACTAAGCAAATTCAGGGTCTCCAGCACATGCCTTATATGGACAGACTGAAGTCACTGTCACTGTACTCAGTAGTGTATAGATTACTTAGAAGTGACTTATGTCTGTTTACAAGACTATATCTGACCAAAATATAATGGAAATGCTGCACATCTCTAAGTGGAATGGGAATAGAGTCACCCGTTCCAGGGATCTCAATCTAGCCTATAACATAAACAGGACCTGCTGGAGAGACCGATACACTCTCAGAGCTTACCACTTCTCTGGAATAGGCTTCCATTCCATATCAAATAGAGCACCTCCATGACCCTGTTTAAGCACAACCTGGATGACTGGATGGGAAGCCATAAATTTCTGCCAGAGATTGCCCCAGCTTCTCTCCTGGACATGAGTAGTCCTTGCTAGAAAAACTTTTGGCGTAGACAATATCTCTCATCTAGTATTATAATGGGATTTAACAGCTAGGCTTGTAAAGACCCTCAGGTCAATAGCCTAGTAACATCCTACGAACATAGGAATATAAGATGCTTGACGGGTTAAGGAAACACTAGATTGAAATCCCAAGTTTCCATAGCCAGTTTGTCTAGGTGGTATGACCTTGTACTTCTATGCTTGTTGATATCCCTCATGACTTTAGCATCATCTGTAATCACTTGAAGGGGTGCTGGGGATTAAAGGTGATAGAGAAGCTTGAATGTTCGGATCACAGTTAACATCTCTTTACAGCTGATCAGGGGCAGCGTATGCTATTGGACTGAAAGACTGCAGCCCCCCCCATCTGAAAAGAAACACTTCCAGAATGGACTCCATGCATGTGTACGAGCATTCCTGGAATGGAACTACACATGCATGCATGCAGAATCTGGACTGGTTTAAGAGCAGTCCAGATTAGGCAGAAGGCTACAGAAATGCCCAGGTTAAAACCGCATAGACTGGAAAGGGACCAGCTGGATATCCAGCCTGCTCTCACAGAACATATATTTTCCTTTCTCATTACAGGGATTATGAAGCAGAGGATTGGCTCTTCAATGGAGCTGAGCTGGGACTTATTTCTTCAATGGAGATAGTCCTCAGGTAAGTTTAATTGAGTGTGTGTGTATGTGTGTGTGTGTGTGTGTGTGTGTGTGTGTCTGTGCGTGTGTGTGCGTGTGTGTGTGTGTGTGTGTGTGTATGTGTCTGTGAAATGCCCCAGATAAATATACTAGCAGGCTAGTAGAAACAATACAAGGAGGGGATCTGGTCAACTATACAAAAACTGAGGAAACAAAATGGATTATGAGCCTTACAGCAGACCAGAAACCTGGATTAAATGAAATTGCACTGCTCAAACCCATCTTGAAAGGAAATGCTCTAAAGAAATAATGCATATGCATTCATTCTGTGATATTTCACTTTAAAAACTCCAAGCTTTTAGCTAACACTAAGTAAATAGAACATGCATTCTGAATGAGAAGTGTGTCCATACATCAAAACTTTATTGGTTGATTGAATAAATGAGCTGCAGGAAGCTCTTTTTAAATGAAAGGAAGCTGCTTTTTTTCATTAGGATTTGATAAAGGTTCAACAAACAAAAGCGCTTATCCAGACAGCAGCAGCAGGATTACATTTTATTTTGTTAATAAAGGACCTGATTTTAACAATTTCAACCATTTTACTTCAGCTTGGGTGGCAGCAGCGGGTTTGCTTTCTACATTTACTTGGTTTCCACGCGTACTGCCTTTGGTGGTGAGCTCAGTTCAGCTTGGGTGGCAGCAGCAGGTTTGCTTTCTACATTTACTTGGTTTCCACGCGTACTGCCTTTGGTGGTGAGCTCAGTTCAGCTTGGGTGGCAGCAGCGGGTTTGCTTTCTACATTTACTTGGTTTCCACGCGCACTGCCTTTGGTGGTGAGCTCGGTGAATCTTTTTGTTTCTGTTGTTTTTCTTGTCACTGAGCGCTCCACACCAAGATTTTACACTTTGAAACAAGCTGAGTTTTTATATTTTTTTTAAAATAAGCTGAGTGCTAGAGCCATGGAGATACCAACAAAGAGGATTGTGAATAACTGTTTGACTAATATAAGCAATCCATTGCTTAACTTGAATTTAGAGAATGGGAGTAATAATACGTTGAAAAATATGCTTGATTCACAGAAGTTTGAAAATATTTTAAAAGATGTTGAGAATGCTGCATATAGACTGAAGCAGCTGCAGTGGCAGTGTTTCCACATGGAGGCCTGCCTTCACCATTAGGTCATACTGCGGGGGTTGTGAGTTAGGTGCATGCCAACATATGGCAACACCTATCCAGACTTATTAGACAAATGGCAAAAAATAAATATTGAAACCAGCTTCAACTATATGAAACTGATAATTGAGTTCTTTAAGCCGCAAGAGATGAAACAGCTCGGCTATCTAAACAAAAATAACTTGAATTAATGGAACTCTCAGACAATGACTTGGCGAAATTGGGAGAGCTACAAGACAAGCTAGAGGTTTATGATACCAAATTGAAAAATGTTAAAAGTGCAAAATTAGCAAGAGACTTTAATGACCTCAGGAAGGGTCAACTGTTTGAATGGCCAAGGGAACAGAAAGGCTTATTCTTAGCAACAGACAAAAACAGGCATCTACAGCAAAGGAACAACCTTCTGAACCGATTAATGAAATAAGGCAAACAACTGGAGTAATAATGGAGGCTGAAGTATATGACAACAGAATCCTGAACAGTAATAAGAAACAGTCAGCCAGAAGGAATGAATGTGTTCAGGAGTTAGATGAAGGGATCACAGAAGCTCCAGATCCTGAAACACACATGCATCTAAGAGATGAGGCATCTATTAATAATGTTACTGAATCTACAGTATCTAATCCATCAGAACAAAGTAATGGAACTAGGCCTATGGAAGGACCAGTGCATTTACTTTTACAACATCCACTCCCTTTTTTATTACAAGGGAAGAATGCATGACAGTCACGGTCAATAAGCAGAGAGAGGAAAAAGAAAAAAGTATAAAGACGAAAACTGTAGATTTACTGGTATTAAATATATCTGGACATGAACTGAGTAGGAATGAAATGAACTTCTTAAGGAGAGGGTTAAGTTTTATACCCTCCTTATGATCACCCCTGAATGAATTCATGACAGACATAAGGTGTTTTGGAAGGAATTTGACAATAAGGAATATTTTTGGCAATAATGAGACACAAAAACATGAAAATAAAATCATACTTAAAGGACCTAGCACCTTTGTTCCATTAAGCCATCCCACTATAGATGTTTTCATGCAGCTTTGTGAAAAGAGGTAGAACAATATAGACTGAAAGAAAAAGGACAACATTTCTATAATCTAAGTTATCAAGAAAGGCTAGCATTAAATGAACTTCAAAGAAGGAGGGACATAGTGGTGAAAGCAGCAGACAAAGGAGGAGCTGTAATTGTGATGGATTCAGTAAGATACGACAAGATGAATGAAATGCTAAGTGATATAGCAATCTATCAAATAATATCAAAGAAAGATGTCAATAAAATAATAGTGAATGTGAATGATGGCATCTATGAAAAGCTAATGAATAGAACTATCACGAAAGAACTGTATGATTATTTTTACACACAGCATACGAAGATACCTAACATCAATGGATTACCCAAGGTCCACAAGAATTTGATGGATCCACCTTTAAGGCCAATTGTCAATGGAGAAGGATGGGTGACTGAACCCATTTCTATATATGTGGAAGAAGAATTGAAGGGATTACTACCACATGCAAGAACAGTTGTGAAAGATTCTGAAGGATTTTTAAAATGTCTTTATGAAAGCAAAACAATGAGGAAAACTTACAAAGGTATCATAATGGCAACTCTGGATGTGAATAGCCTGTTTACATCAATACCAAATGAATATGGAATAGAAGCAGTTAGCCAATTTGGACTTAAATATAAGACCAATGATAATATAAACTTGATATGTAGTCTTCTAGATGACATACTGTCTAACAATATCTTTGTGTATGGAAATGAATATTATTGGCAGAAATCTGGAGTGGTAATGGGAACCCCATGCGCCAACAGTTATGCCAACATAGTGTTGGCACAATGGGAAGAAGAATGATGCCTGGATCCCCTCAATAGCCGGAATAACAACATAGTTGTATATAAACATTTTGTTGAAGACATCTTTATTTTATGGGAAGGCAATGAACATTCTCTCAGAAGTTTTGAGTCTTTCCTGGGTAACACCACATCTTTCTTAAGATTTGAATTAAAATTTTCTGATACTTCCATCAACTTCCTTGATATCCAGCTGATATGGGATCATGTATATGGGATAGATACATCTATGCACAGGAAGACAACATGGTGTAATCACATGCTCCATAGGACCAGTATACACCCAAAGCATATTTTTAAAAATATAGCTGAGAATCAAGTGAAACGTATATCAAAACTATGCACTAAAGATGAAGCTTTTGAAAAAGAAAAAGGAAAGGCTTGTAGATAACTTTATGGAAAGAGGATATAATAAAGATGAAATCATAAAAGGCATAAATAGAACATCAGACTTACGAATTGGCAAAGGAAGACCATATTTTTCCCATTGGTTGAGTAAGGAAGAAGATGAGAAGAATAAGAAGGAAAATAAGATGAGATTTTGTCTTACATATAGCAGTGACGATGCATTCATACTAGAGACCATAAAAAAGAACTGGTCTGTTCTGACTTCAGATGAGAACCTTAGGAGTATTGTAGGGGAGACACCCAGTTTTTCCTTTAAGAATAGGAAAAATCTGAAAAGGCTCTTATGCCATGGGAATCATCGAAACTTGGGCACAGAACATTCACCCATGAACAAAGTAGGCACCTATAAATGTGGATTTTATAAAGCATGTCAACATCTTAAAACAGATAATTTATATATACATCCAACAACTAAGAAGGAATACAGGTTCAAAGGGTTTGCGAATTGCAGGAGCAAAAATGTGATTTATATTGCTCAGTGCCAATGCCAGCCTTCTATGTGGGGAAAACAAATAGAATTTTCAAAGAGTGTATCCTGAGACACTGTCAGGACATTAGAAATCAAGTAAATACGAATGCTCTAGATGGTCATATTAAAGTTAATGGAGACCGCACTTTTAAATTTATGGTCGTAAGCAGGCTAGTAGAAACAATACAAGGAGGGGATCTGGCTAACTATACCAAAACTGAGGAAACAAAATGAATTATGAACCTTAGAGCGGACCAGAAACCTGGATTAAATGAAATTGTACCGCTGAAACCCATCTTGAAAGGAAGGTCTCTAAAGAAATAATGCATATGCATTCATTCTGTGTTATTTCACTTTAAAAACTCCAAGCTTTTAGCTAACACTAAGTAAATAGAACATGCACTCTGAATGAGAGGTGCGTTCATACACCAAAACTTTATTGATTGATTGAATGAATGAGCTGCAGGAAGCTCTTTTCAAATGAAAGGAAGCTGCTTTTTTCTTTAGGATTTGATAAAGGTTCAACAACCGAAAACGCTTATCCAGACAGCAGCAGCAGGATTACATTTTATTTTGTTAATAAAGGAACTGATTTTAACAATTTGAACCATTTTTACTTCAGCTTGGGTGGAAGTAGCAGGTTTGCTTCCTACATTTACTTGGTTTCCACGCGTACTGCCTTTGGTGGTGAGTTCAGTGAATCTTTTTCTTTCTGATAAATATACCTGGTGGCTAGAGAGACTTAGGCAACAGTAGTGGTTAGAGAATAACTCAGGCTCAAACCCTGTTACCTTGGGTGCAAGTAGCAAGAGCCTGAATTCCCTACCCATTATCACTTGTGAAAACCGCTCAAAGTTTTGCCTCATATTTTTGTTCTGTTCTTCATAAAATCTTTTTTTTTTTCTGGATCTAATTCACTAAATAATGACAGGCATTTGAATTTCAGACTTCATATTCTTCAGAAAGTACATAGTAACACAAACTCTTTTATTATAGCAATTGTCTATGTTTATAAGATCAATATTTGAAATTTGTCCCTATTTTTGGGGATGTATTCCCCCATTATTGGCCTTGTCCAGGTTTTTTGTGCTAAGAGGTTGAGAGCTATGGTGAGAACTGAATTCACTGAATATGTTTGAGAGCTGTATTCCCCCATTGTTGGCTTTGTCCAAGTGTTTTCTGCTAAGAGGTTGAGAGCTATGGTGAGAACTGAATTCACTAAATGACAGCCATTTAAGTTTCAGTCTTCCCATGTTTCATGAAACAGTTGATTTGGCATAGTGGTATGTTGCTCTGACTGTAGTGCATAGGATCCTGGGTTCAAAACCTGGCAGTGAAATGTGTGGTGGTAACACAGTATTTGATTCTAGCAACTTTCCAAGATTATACAAGCAATGTTTAAAATGTGTCCCTGGTTTTTGGGCTTTGGCTTTTTCCATATTACTTGTGCTGCAGAGTTGAGAGATACAGTTGAGTGTCGAATGGATTTTACAAGGAGCTGAGAGCTTCAGGGGAAAAGACGTTTAGTGCTGCTTCTGCTGAGTCTGCTTGTATTGTTAATAGCACAACAGGTAGTATACTTGCTTTTGATGCAGAAGGCTGTGGGTTCTACTCCCACAGTATGTAGATACATTGCTGATACTGTACTGTGTTGTACTTTTAAATGGGGTGGATGCTGCAGTACTGAGAATGTCCTCTTTGGTGGAGACACCTAGTAACTATGAACCTGTTATCAGTTTGCCATCCATTCCCTATTGCAATATTACTAGCTTATCATTTTTTAATGTAACATAGACAATTTATTCCTCAAGGGCAACAGGCACTTTATTTGTAGATGAAACAATGAAATATAAAGTTGTTTGCTAGCAGCAACCTCTTCATTCATTACAGATTTATTTAATGTGGAACTGTTTAGATGACTTTTACTTCTGCAGAGATTGTGCATATTTACTGATACTGGTTGATTGTAGAAATTTGAGTAGACTTTTATGATGGAAATGTTCTGAATTGGGCAGTTTTGTCATTATTGGTGCCTGCATCTTTCCTTGTTTACTGGAAAAATATTCAGAACAATAAATTTAAAATGCCCTCTAACAACTGTACTGTATTATACAAGGAATATAATTTAATACAATCAGGAAGGTGTATCAAAGACCACATATGTTTCCTGTGCAAGGGGCCTATGATTTGGAAACAGCCCAACGTTAATCTTTACCCGCCACTAGTCAGATGTATTTTCTTTGAATGTGGATTTCAATGCTGTTTCAATGAATGGGAGTTTCAAGGGCAGAGAAGTTTTAATGCTAAGTCTATTTTCATTGTGAGACTGCATTGCTTTGTTTAGCAGATGTCTATTAGTGTTTGTGCTGTAAAATGTAAAATAAAACTTTTAAATGAAATTCAAGTCATCGTAGAAGTAAAGCATTATGCACATTACAGTGTTTATGGTAAATGGGGTGAAATAGCCTAATAATGGGACATTGGAATGACTGCAGGGGGAGGGCCCATTCAACCAAAGTCAAAAACAGCCCTGGCTGAACGATACCTCTCAACTGTCCAGATTTTTGCAGAATAAATAGATTTTTTCTTATTATTTTTGGTTTGTTCCTCATAAAATTTCTGGTTTTCTGGCAAATCATTTAGGAATGAAGTCACTAAATAATGACAGACATTGAGTTTCAGACTTCATACCCTTCAGAAAAATGCATGCTAAAGTAAGACCTGTTATTCTGTCAACTGTCTAAGTTCATACAAGAGCAATTTTAGTACTGTTTGTATGTTTCCCCAATATATTTGGCCTTGTCCAGATTTCCTGGGTTAAGAGGTTAAGAGGTACATGCAAATAAATCACTTTATACAACTGGGTTATATCCAAACCTCTAAACTGTCCCCAATTTTGACTTAAAGTGTTGCTCTTCCCCTAATAATCCCTCCACAAAATGTCAGATTTGGAAGAGATCATGGAGGGTTTACACTTAATAAGTAATTGTAATGATGAGGGTTATAGATTACTTTTAATTTCAGAAATGCATGTAGATTCTTATTTTGTCAGGTGCTCAAGTTAATAGTACTAATATTAAAAAAGTGTCCCTTCTTTGACAGGTTCCTAGCTGTATTGTGTGGCTATTTTATATTTTTGCATCAAATTTTTGATCTGTTTTTCATAAAATTGTGGTTTTCTGGCAAATTAGTCGCAAATCATTAAAGACTGAAGTTAGAAAATAATGACAGACATTTGAGTTTCAGATTTCATACCCTTCAGAAAATTCATACTAATGCAAGACCTACAATTTTTTCTATGTTTATAAGAGCAACATTTAAAATTGCCCTTATTTTGGGCCTTTGTCCCACTTCTATTTATGGCTTAGTAACAATTTCTTGCTCTGAGGTTGAGAGGTATGACAATTGTGTCTGGGCCATCATGGTCAGCCAGAGATATTTCAAATTGTGACATACTTGTACCCCACTCTCCCATGTAGTGACTCTGAATGTGTCAAAGCAAGGCAAGGAACAGTTATGCAGTGTAAGTGTGCAGAGTATCCCCCATCCAAGGTAGGCACAAGTACTACAGTGGCTTTTCATCTGTCCTTGATTTTGCAGAATGTTCTGGTTTTCTGTCATATTTTTATACTGTTGGTTTATGCTTCTTCTTATTCAGAAAATGCATGTTGTTGCACTGCCTGTTGGTCTGTGTTTAAGTAGCAATGCTTTAATAACCATTAGGTAAGCCTGTCTGAGATTATAAGATGCAAGTAAGCTTTACTAAGCATACTGTTAAATAATTACCAACATTGAAAGCCTTTTTGTTGTTGTCATGCAGAAAATATTTACATAACTAGATAGCATATAAGCCTTGGGTATTGAAATGCATATGACAGTATTTGTAATAAAGAACAGGATTACAGTATGTTTAGAACCTCATTACATTTGTTGGAGACTTGCAGTCATCTTTGCAGGCTTACCCGTAAACTAAACAGAATGCCAATCTATCATGTGTAGTCCATAACCTGTGCAGTAATACTTTAAGCAATTTATCTTGAGCTTGTTTCTTGTTTGCTGTTCATTTTTTACTTTGATCATGTTTTCCCCATGAAACAAGTAGATAGTTGTTGTTAGGCAGCAGGTCTTTTTGGGACAAGAAACATTTTTACAATCACAGAGATTGCTACTTTCAGCATGTTACTTGGTACTTTTATAAAGCTGAATATAAATTATAAATAGAAATGCAGTACAAGGAGAAATGGTTTGAGTTGAGTGCTGCTTGTTTTTTTATACTTGATTTTGACTGGCATTCCAGTAATGCATTTAAAAAGTAATTTATTTTTTCATGCCTCACAACCTTTTTGTTTCCATCTAGATATTAAGTAAGCTGTCATGTAGCCAATGTATTGAAATATTTTGTTTCTTCTACACTTCATTTTGTCTTGACTGGACTCTCATAATGATGGTTTGGCACCCAGGGCAGAGTAGTTAATTAAAGTTCCAGTTTTTGCAGTTTTTAGCATAGCTCCACCCTTTTCTAGTTGGTCACACCCCTTCTCATTGGCTCCACTCATCAGCTGTCTCCTGCAGCCCCCCTTTGATTTGAAGTCACCAGCTGCCACTGCACCTGATGTGCTTGGTCTGTCTGAATTCCACACCTTGCATCTTTACCTCTCTGGAAACTGACTCTCAAGCAAAATCCGATGAGCTGGCAGTGATAGATTGGTTTGGAGGGGTTGGGGTATGAGAAGAGAAGGGAAGATTTGAGTTCTGTTGTATATGTTGCTTCCACCAATTCAATTCCCTTTTAATAAAACCTCAAACTGGATTTTGATACTCCAAAATGCAAAAGCTTTGTCCATGTGTTTTTTTAGAAACAGTTGTATCATTCTAACTTGTAATCTAGCAATATATATGATGAGATTCATAGAAGACATGCACCCTAGCATCATGAGAAATTATCTTGCAGAAGTCTGATTAGAGAAGTTTAGGAAAAATTCCAGATAAAGATTCACTTTGCCTTGCATTAAAATGGGTTTTTGAAGAGAAAAAAACTTACCAGGCATCCCAGAAACACAATCATGCAAGACAGAGCCAATGAGGATTTTGAAATATTTATCTGAAAGCACAGATTGCTTGAGAGAGATATAACCCATCTTAATGACTTGACATTTGGATGAAGACTGCAAAGATAAGCAAGCTGTTTAAATAAGGAACAATTTTAATGCCATTTATTCTGCAATAATCTATGACTGAGTCTAGACATTTTATGAAAAGCCTTGGAACTGTAGCTAAAACAAAGGGCAATGCAGAGAACTTAATGTGAGCCAGAAGCAGAGAATCACAGATATTTCCTGAAGCCTATGCCTTATGGTTATGGGAATATGGTAGCAAGCATCTTTTAGGTCTACAATTACCATATAACTTGTGAGGAATGAGAGGCAATGATTCCTGTAAGGTCAACATTTTCAACTTTGGAACTTTCATGTACGTATTTTGAAATTAAAGATTTAGCACTGATCTCCATGAAGCCACATTATTTTGTACCAGAAACATTCTAAAATAAAAATCCTTTACTCTCTTGACTTAATGACATTGGTTCTATGACTCCCTGGGTGTGTAAACACTGAAGAACCTGAGGAAAAAAATTATGTTTGGTTTGGCGAGTGGGGCTTTATTTCCCTGAATGGAGGTCTTTGCATCCAGTGCCATCTGTAACCCTCCTATACTACATTTAACACCCAGGAGTACAAAACAATATTTTGCCAAAGGGCAATGTTGAGGGCCAGTTTTTGAGACAGATTTGTAGAGATATTGGCCAGGGGAGAGGAAAGAGGGCAAGGAATGTTGGCATAGTCATTCTGTACTGTTGGCCTGTCCCTTTTTTGAAAAAAACACCTTTTTATTGTTGTTATACTCTATCCATCTATTTTTGTTTTAATTTTGTTTGCCAGAAAAAGACTGGTTTGTTTATGTATCTTTTTGTATAACAGGGAGACAAGTAAGATTTATATTGGGGTACATGTAATATTTTAGCAATACCTTGTACTATTTTCCATCTTTCATCATATTGTTTAAGAAACTGATAGCAAAAGAGCCAAAGAATACCTCCTTAATTAAAACTGAATCCAAGATTTCAGACCTTACCTCATCAACAAACTTTTGCTTAGGTGCCCAACACTGTAGCAATAGCAGTGGCCCTATGCAGTATCTGTACAACTATATACACTCTTTAGAACATGTTTAGACATGTGAGAAAAGGTTGAAACAGTTTAGTTAAAAAAAAGTGTTTTCTTCTCCAAGAATGAAGTTTTCCCAGATGGTCTGTATGAAAAATCATCAATTTCCACATATATGCCCACATCATTTTATACAACTTTTCTACTTTTTTAGGGATTTATAGCTGGTTATCAGGATGAATACAACCAGTATTCAACAAAACTCCAGGACTGGTAATATTGGGGGGATGAGGTATAACCAAGTGCAAAATATTTCTTCATTTCAGGGGGAACATCTATTTGTTCCCATAAAAATACCTCACTTATCCTGGTAAAGGTCAGATTAAAAGGACATTCCTCCACATGAGGATAAGAATTAAAGTTTCAACAGAATCAGAGAGTTTGGCTTGAGAATCTACTGAAGAAGATACCATATCTCTGTCAAAATCAGAATCATCAGACCCTGTTTCCTCAGAAATATTTTAGAGGGAATGCCCATCTATAAAGTATTCTGCACTCCAAAATGTACTGCCTGTAATGCCTGTCTAGTCACATACACTAACAAAGTCAAAATGTCAAGTAGGCTATCACAATGGGAGCATAGGCATTACAACGGTGCACAGTTTCCCATCTGTTGTTCTGTGAATTTTTCTATTCCACAAAATTCAACGTTTTCACAAGTAGCATACATTTTTTCACACAATTAGCTCAAAATACCTTAATAAACACTCTAAGTTAATAGTAGCAATACCTGCCAGGAAACTCCTGATATTGTGAAGAAATACAACTTTTAGTCAAAAAAATAGATAAAATGTTATTTTTACAAAATAGCAACAATTTCTGAGTGGAGGCGTTCCCCAAAGTGGACTTATCTACCAGAAACAAAGCTCTTAGCCAACTGTTGCTCCTATGAAGTACAATAGATGCTTCTTCTCAAGACAGGAAGAAAGTTCTGAAGAAAACTTCATACTGACTGCTGATTTCCCTTCCTGGAGATAGCCAATCAGCAGTCAGAGTGAAGGACTGTGCACGTGTGTATGTGTGTGTGTGTGTGTGTGTGTGTGTGTGTGTGTGTGTGTGTGTGTGTGTGTCTGTGTGCGATCCAGAGCTTTTTGAGGCTGTCCAGTTCATTCCTAAGCAGGAAACAACCCACGTAGCATAAGGCCAAGTGCAGCATAATAATAATAATCATAATAATAAATAAAGTAAAGCTTGACACATTCTTCTCAAAGACAAATAGATCCTAAGTGCAGATCACCAGAGTCTGCTGAAGATCTTGTCATTTTTCTAGTTAAAACAAACAAGTCATTGACAGTTAGTGTAACTAAAATGATAACACTTACAAAAAAGAGAAATGTTATGACACATTATATCATACGTAATTATGAACATACTCTGGTTTCCTTTTAGTTATGGTTGAATATCTCATTTGTTTGTGGGATACTTGTTTGAATATGTCTGTATTGGCAATTTCTTATCATCACTGGGCTGAATGTCAAACTTTACAATATTGCAGTTGTGATTCAGGTTAATTTTGGCAATTGTTTGCTTAAAAACATAGAACTCACCTTAAGAGGCAAATGTTACAACTCTCTTACAACAGTTGAGGAGGAAATGATTATGAAGGAAGTAATAAGCACCATTTATGTTTTAACTAGTCAATCTTAATTTATTTATTTATACTTTGTTGACCTAGTTAGTCCTACTAGGCCAATGGTCTCCTGTCAGGGGAGGCATGACTTGTTATTCATGCTGACTAGGATAAATTTGGCCAGAGCAATGGGGAACTCTCTCTACTTTGTTCAAGTAGTGGCACAGGATATTTTGCATTCACCTGAGCTACCTGCAGCTATGGCAGATGGAACCTTGGTTTCACATCTCATCAGAAGGACAGTACATCCAGTAGTACTGTACTGGGAAATGTATCTAACTATACAGTGTGGGACTTAAACCCATGACTTTCTACATCAAAGGTGCAGTTTGCAAATTTGCAACCTGCTGAGCTAATGAGGCTTCTAAATATGGATGACACAGCAGTAATATTCAAGATTACTAGAAATGAAGTGACACATTTTATGTATTTTAGTCACCTGAGGCTTTAACATGTTATGATAGGATTCACAGATTGCATAGCAAACAGAGCAGACTGCATGGTTAGTAGCAATGCACCAGTTGGTGGCGATTCATCAAAACATTTGCACAAGGGCATTAAGCAATGGAACATAGGTTCATAGGTCATAGGAGGTTACTAGGCTAGAGGCTCTAGAACCTTTATAAATTCAGCCATGTTAATCCCAAATATCCCCATTTATTCTTTTTGGGTGTTGTGCTGTACGAATTTATGAAAAGAATGGGTCTGTGATCAACACCGTTTACCCTTGTCCATGAGGGACATGGGTGCCACCCCAGAGGTGAACTTGCAGTCTCCCATCCAATTATCTAGCGTGTGTTTGAATAGGGTCAGTGAGGAACTCTGTTTTACATGAATAGGAAGTCTATTCCAGAGAAGTGTCAGTCTCTGCGAGACATAGCTGTCTCTCTAGCAAGTTCTGTTAATGACTCAAGCTAGGCTGAGATCCCTAGAGTGAGTGACTCTTGTGCCATTTGACTTGCAGATGTGCAGCATTTCCATTAGGGCAGGGTTGCAGATTGCCCTATAGGTCAGGCAGGTTTATATCACTTCAGCAAACCATCACTTCAATGAATGGCACTTGATCGGAAATGTCGTTCATCGAATTCCCCTCGTGTTGGGGGGCTGTGTCCTCCACACCCCTGTTAACTTTATATACCAACTCTAGGATTGCACTACTGTGGAGTAAGAACAAATTTTCTGATCCTCGCTGTGCCACAATGTCAGTATGAACAATTCAGTGAACAGCATGTTTGATGCAATTGCATTGAAAATGCTGTTCGATTAACTAATTTTATTGTTGAAGTGATAGGGACCCAGCCAGGCAAAAGACACCTCTCAACAGCCTATAAGATACAGAGTAAAGTGATAGGACTTTCAGCCTATCCATGTAGGTCATGGTTTAGAGTCCTTGTATTTTCTTAGTGAGAAACCTCTGAGGTCTCTCTAGCTGCTGCTGGTGTCTAGTGAAGTACATGCAAAAGGGTTCATTATACTCTCTTAGTGGTCTCATGAGGGCAAGTGCAGTGGAGTTATAACATACCTTGACCTGGATGCTATGCCCTTGCTTATGAGGTGTGCTACATAGAAGGTTTTCCTTACACCTGTGGAAACTTGGTGGACAAAGTTCAGATTGTTATCAACCTGTGTTCCCAAGTCTAACACCACTTGGTTGGAACTCAGGGGAGTACTGTCAAAATTGTAATTTGTAGGTAAATCTATTTTGCCAAATGGAATAATAATGCATTTTTTTGCATTTAGTTTTAGACCATGGCTTTGGCACCAGTCATTTGAGTTAGCCCTTGTTTTAATATGTTGACATTGTTGGGGGACTCAAAGATTGCTCCCAGTTTGCAATCATCAGTGAACTTGGTGAGCCAAAGGCTATCTACTTTGGCCTAGACAACTGAGAAATAGATGCCATACAGTAAGGCTCCCAGCACAGACCCTTGTGGTACTCCACTGGTGACAGGTCTACTGGTGGAGGTGCAGTCACCAGTTTTGTAAGAGTTTGTTTGGTCTGTGAGCCAGTTGGCTACATATCTAGTAAGATAAGGGTTAATCCCTATCTGGAAGAGTTTTTCAATGATGCAGGAGTGAGGAATTGTGTCAAAACAACGAAAGAGACATAGAGGAGCTCTCCGATCGTGTAGCCCAGGCAGGTATGACCCTAGCCCTGAGTAGCATCCTGCCATCACCCAGAATGATACTACAGTACAAGGACAAAATGATTGACTTCAACAATTGGCTAAGCTTTTGGTGTCATTCTAAGGGGATCTAGTATTTGTCTGCCTGGGACAACATGATCGACAGACCACGATGCTTTGCCAGAGATGGCCTGCACCTGTCACCCTTGGGATTCCGGATACTGACTAAGGCTCTTGCCACCCCTATAGTGCCTTTTTTAGGCAAGGTTCAAATGACAAATTCACCACTGTAACAGGTACAAGCAAGCAAAATCTGAGGGTAATGCTACTCAATGCTAGAAGTCTAAACCTCAAAATCCACTCACTCGAGGCACTCCTTAAAATGGAGAACATCGACATCTGTGCAGTGAAAGAGACCTGCTTCAAAGTTGCAGAGAACACCCCTGCATTACCAGGCTATAATTCATACCACACCTTTCAGCCACCTAACCCAGAACGAAGCACTAAAGGTGGAGGTGTGTCCATATTCATTAAGGATATCCACACCTCCAGGCTAGTTGCACAGCATAATGCATCCAAGATTATCCAAGTGCAACTAACTCTGGGCAAGACCTCAATCCAAATTGTAGCTTGTTACAGACCCCCCATCATGCCCCAAGATTCCCACTCCTCATTTCTTGATACACTGGAAAGTATTAGGGTACAACCCAACACCCTAATAATGGGCGATTTCAACTACCCCACCATTAACTGGGATAACTACTCATGTACCAACTCTTTTACTCAACGTTTTCTGGGATTCATAAATTTCAACCCCTTGGATCAACTTATTCACACCCCCACCAGGAACAGCAATATTCTAAACCTGGTCATTATCAACATGGGCAACCGGTGTTCCACACTAGAGGTCAGTTCCTTGTTGGTCAGATCCGACCACAAGCTAATCACCCTAGGCATCCACATCCCACCCCCCCAACCCCAATTAGGGAAACCACCGTAAAAAACTTCTCCAAAGCCAACTTCACACTTCTTAAGACAGAAGTGGCAAACTTCATGACACCCATGCAGACAGACAATAGAGGTACGACTGCTGAATCCTACACAAATGCACTTTATAAGCACTTACACGAGTGCATGGATCATGCTATCCCTAATAGAACCAAGATGCTATCCTCCAAAAAAAATAAGCCAATCTGGTGGTCCTCTGCCATAAACAAACTCTACAACAGAAGAAAGAAACTGTTTCAAAAAAAGAGTAAAATCCCATGACTGGAGGAACTCCCTGGTAAACCTCAGTAAGAAGCTGAGATCCCTCATAAAATCCTCCAAAGCTAGTTACGAAAACAAAATTGCCACTGACTCTAAAGACAACCACAAAGCATTCTATATTTATGTCAAGAATCTCAATGGCAACACTCAGATCTGCTCTGAGTTACAGCACAATGGCACTAAATATACAGAACTAACTGATATTGCCAACATCCTGGCAGATAGGTTCAGTGCTAACTTTACCCCCCCCCCTCTCACCCCCTAGATGGTCCATCTGTATACCGGAAGAATGCAAAGCTCCTGTAATCATGGCTGCACAGGTAAAAAACACACTCTCCAAAGCCAAGAACACAGCATCCATGGGACCTGACAATATCCCAGGCTGCATTCTACACGAACTACAGAATGAATTGGCACCCTACGTAAGTACCATGTTCAATCATAGCCTCATTTCAGGCTTTGTGCCCACTGAATGGTGCACCATAACGATTATCCCACTCCACAAATGGGAGCCATGGTGGACTCAGGGAACTACCACCCCATTAGCCTGACAAGCCTGGTCTGCAAGGCCATGGAACGTATCATCATGGAACTAATAGATAAAGACATTGGTAATCTCCAAACTCTGGACCCTACCCAGTTCGGGTTTGTAAAAGGCAGATCATGTCTCCTAAACCTGATTGACTTCTTTGAAGCAGTCACCAAAGCCATAGATGAAAGTAAGGTGGCTCACACAGCTTATCTAGATCTCGCCAAGGCTTTCGACACCATCCCCCATTCTGGAATTATAGATAAGCTCACTAAACTAGGTATAAATCCCTATGTCACAAGATTGGTTGCCAACTGGCTCATGGACAGAACCCACACTGTGAAAGTAGCAGACTCCAAATCCGACTTCAGACCAGTGACAAGTTGAGTACCACAGGGTTCAGTCCTGGGTCCTCTCCTGTTTGGTATCTACTTCTCTGAAGTACAGGCTAACACAGCAGGTCTTTGGCTAACAATGTTTGCAGATGACTGCAAACTATGAGCCATAATCGAAACTCCTAACGATGTGGACATACTACAAAAGGGCCTCACTGAGACAGATGCCTGGTGTCAAAGCCATGGCCTGAAGCTCAATGCCAAAAAGTGTATTGTCATCCCCTTTGGTAAAAACTCTGTACCCATGAACTACCACATAAGTGGTAGTCTACTTAACGCTGAAAGTGTGATAAGAGACCTTGGGACACAGGTGAACAGTAGTCTCTCCTTTGATAATCACATCACCACAGTGGTCAGGAAATCCTTCTACATGGCTCACCTCATCACAAAAGGTTTCTCATCCAGAAAAAAAGAGGTCATTGTTCCCCTCTACTCATCACTCATTAGACCCATGATAGAGTACAACGCCCCTTTTGATATGTACCTCACAAGACATCTACAACAACTGGAAAGGCCACAGAAATACCTCACAAAGAGGATTACTGGCCTCAAACAGATGCCCTATGCAGACTGTGCCAAAAAACCTCCAACTTTACTCCATCGCATATCGTCTACTCAGAGGTGATCTCTGCCTAACATACAAAGCTATGTCAAACCCAGAGCTCTTGGACATGCTCCACTTAAAGAAATCCCAATCCCTCTGAGCTACACACTCTAGGGACCTAAACCTTGTCACCACAATAAACAGAACATGCTGGAGGGATAGATTCCTGTCCCAGAGACTTCCCATACTCTGGAACAGACTACCTATCTATGTCAAACAGAGCTCCTCATTAGCACTCTTCAAGAAAAATCTTGATGATTGGATGGGAAATAAGAAATTCACCCCAGGAATCACTTCTGTGGCTCTGCTCGACAGGGGCCCATGAAAATAATTTTATTGGGTGGCAAAAGCCAGGGTACCTTTTTGGCTAGGCTTATATAGGCCCTAGGACTAATAGCCTGGTACCTACCTATGAACCTATGAACCTAAAAGCTTGGCAAGGTTGAGCTAGGCTTTGTGCACTGTCTTAACTTTGTGAATGGCTTTGGAGACATTCTCAAAGAAGTCCACCAGGTTTAATAAGTATGAGCTACCCTTAATGAAGCCAAACTGGGTTAGCTACAGCATTGTGAGGTCACCTACATTGTGTCCTTGTTAATAAGGTCCACAATAATTCTTTCCATGGCCTTGCAGATGAGGCTGGTTAGACCTATGGGTCTGTAGTGTCCAGGGTCAGTTGATGGCCCCTCTTTGTGCAGGGGGATTACTGTTGCTGTTTTCCATTATACAGGAACATAGCCAGTTCTTAAGCTATGATTAATGAGAATGCCAAGTGGGTCTGCTAGGTCTTGTTTTAGATTGTTTAGTAAGCAACCTGGGATATTATCTGGTCCCATTGATGCAGTGTTTTTGGCCTTGGTGAGTGCAGAAATGGCCTGTTCTCTAGAAATACTAGTCAGGGGGCTGGTGTCAGGTATTCTTTGGGATATGTTATGTGGGGATGAGGGGGGGGGGGTGAAGTTTGCTCTGAATCTGTCAGCTAGCAGGTTGGTGATACCTTCCTGTGTAGTGTGAATGATCCCATTTACAACCAGTTTGGCACATAGCTGCTCATTCCCTTTTAGACTTCAGATGTAGTTAAAGAATGCTTTATGATTATCATTGATGGAATTTTAGTTTTGTAATTTGCTTAAGAAGACTTTACAAAATTTCTGATTTGTTTGTTTAGGCTTGGGGAACTCCTCCTCTGCAGAATATTCTCCTGCTTGCTTTTGAACAAGTTTCTTCCTTTTGTTGTATAATCTGTTTATACTTGAAGTCCACCATGGTGGTTTGTTTTTATGGGAAGACCTGGTTTTGATCCGGTCAGGTACAGCAACATTTATGCAATCATTTAAGTGTTTGTACAGAGCATTTGCATACACTTCTGCACAGTGAACATTAATGTCTGCAGTTGTGGATGGTATGAAGCTTTTTATACAATCACTGAGTAGGCAATAGTTAGCGTTGGTAAAGTTTTTTATAAATGTTGTTCCTGTGAGGGTGTCACTTCCAGTAGTTACTTCAAACAAGACTGATTTGTGGTCTGACCTAACGAGGGAGGGCATCACGCATGGAGAAGTACAGTGAACCTCTATGTTGGTGAGGACCACGTCCAGTACATTAGAGCCCCTAGTGGGGGTGCAGACTATCTGTTCCAGATCATTTGTGTTAACAAAGTCCAGGAACCTGTGGGCTAGCATGTTTTTGCCCATGTAAGTCCCCCAATGTATGGAAGGATAGTTGAAATCTCTCATGACTAAAATGTTCGGCTATATGGCAAGGGATTCCAGTAAATCAAGGTGGGCAGTGTACTTATCCTAGTTCATGGTAGGAGATCTATAGCTAGCAATGATGTGGTATGGTACTTTCCCAATAGTTAAAGGAATATGGAGTAGTTTGAGAGAGTTATGCTGTTTGACCAGTCTTGAAGTATATTTGGATTTAATGAGGATAGATACACCTCCACCATTGGTTCCTTCACACTCATTTTGAGGTCTGAACATGTGGAAGGCATTGTAGCCTTGCACAGCCAGGGTGCTGTCAGTGGCCTGAATCATGTCTCTGTAACTGCACAGACATCAGCATCCTCTAAAAAGAGGAGTGCTTCCAGGAAGTGCAGTTTTGTGTTTAAACTCCTAGCACTAAGCAGCATGACCCTGGGTTTGTCTTTTTAAGATTTTGTTACATTGAAAAATGTGTTGTTTTGACATTGCCCAAAAAGGCACTATGAGAGAAGTAAGGGCCTTTGCCAGTATCTGAAAGACTAGGGGGGACAGGTGCAGACCACCTCTAGCAAAGCAGCAAGGTCTGTCTACCTTATCCTCCTAGGCTGAAAGATACTGGATCCCCCTGGACTGAAACCAGAAGCTGAGCCAATTGTTGAAGTCATTCATTATTTGTTTATATTGTGGCAATATCCTGGATGAGGTAGGATACTGCTTAGGGTTAGGGACATGCCAGTATGTGGCACATAATCAGAGAGTTCAGTCATGTGTCTCTTCATATAGTCCAGAGAGGTATGTCTCAAGTCATTCACTCAAGTATGGACTATGACAGAGTCATAATGGTACTTGTTGTTGAGTGACTTGAGTGCATGCGTGATTTGTTGGATCTTGGCATCTGACAGGCAGCTGAAAGCAACCTCCTCCTTGTCCAGTCTTGTGAGAGGGACATCTATTTGTCTCATCATGGAGTCGGCTATGGCCAAAGCATTTGATGTGTTTTACCTTAGGGGCTTATTTGTTGAGACATGGGTGTGTGTGTGTTGTTATGTAGAGTGGGTTTTTTTGCTTAGTGGTGAGCATGGGTGGTGTGCATTTGAGAGGTCTCTGTTCTTTTGGTAGGCTCTCTATGTGCCTCTTTGTATGTGGGTTTATGTGTTGTGACCGTATTTTGTGTGAAAGATGAGGTTTACATGAGAGGTGAAGCCTGTGTGCTGACAACCCATCTGATGTCTAGTTTGTTTTTACGTGAGAAAACTGATTCCAGTTCCACAGTGTATTTGCATCTCTCACATACGATATTAGTTTGCTTTAGGAGTAAATGGTTGTCAGTATACATGAAGCAAATGCTATATTGCCTCCAGATGCCCATATCAATCAAGTTAGTAGAAGAAATAATGGGAAACTGCCCATCCATTGTGTCAGGATTTATCTGAATGTAGTATTTGGGAAGGATGTGCGCTAGCTGGAGTTAGTCGCAAACAGCAAAAATGAAGCAATAATTCAATTAAATATAGTTAGCAAAGTGCAGTGCTGGCCTAAACATACTGATTTTTTTTTTTTTTTTTAGTGGATGTCTTAGATTTCAGTGCAGATGCACTCCAGACATCTGGTTAAAGTTTCCAAATATTGAGTAGCTCTGGTAAACTGAGCGCAGACCCGGGCAAACACAAGGCTTATATAAAGGCAAATGTAAAGTTTTAGCACAACTACCAATAGGAACGCTCCAGACCTAGCCTATCTACAACAATCCCCATCTCAGATGGTTCCTGAGCTACACACTTCTGCCACAAGAGTCTATGGAGGCCCTCTTAATGTAAGATGGCTGGTTTAAGAGCACAGTGATACTAAACAGTCTAGATTCAAACAGGTCTGAATCTAGCCTATGCTATGTAAGACTAGAAAACACAATTTCTAGATGGAAAGGAGTAATGGAGAGTCACTTAAAAGTCTAAGTGATAATGTTTACTAGTATACTATTAGATGACCTGCAGTGATACCACCCTCCACACAAAATGGCAGCTCTTCAAGTAGCTGTGAACAGTGGGAGGCTATAGAGAGCATTTCCTATAGAGGATTTTAAACCAGAGAGGTTTGCTTATATGCAAGCATGGGCAACTAAGTTAATTCTTTTATACCAGTAGGATGAAAGACATAAAAAAGTTAAACCCTCAGGCCAACCAGATAAAACTCAATAAACTGTTGACCAGTAGTTCCCAACTTGGATGGGTTGAATTTAGCTTTTTGCTCCCACCAAAGTGCAAAAGAACCCTCTCAATGTAAAACAAACTGGCTTTGAGCTCAAGTGTAGTAACAAATGCTTTAGAACAGAAGTAAGAATTTCTGCAATATTATGAATCCTTGTAATAATTTACTTACCGTGAGAAATGTTCAAAACACACAGAAACTTTACAAAACTTAGAAATATTTTGGCAGACTCAGGAGAATTTTGGCAAACTCAGAACAGCTTTTACAGAATACTGTTAAAACAACCTAAGAGCAGTACAGTACACATGATGTTTCTTTAACAAATGCAGACTGAAAAATAGTGATAAATTCAACAAAATAAATAAATGCAGCTCACAACTGTTAAATATCACTGAAACAGAGCAATATATATATATATATATATATATATATATATATATATATATATATATAGATATGGGTTCACTTTATAACATCGAAATACTGAAATGTCGAATTTCAGTATCTCGAAGCTATAAAGTCGAATGTTAAAAATAGCGAACGTTCATAATCGCGAATTTGACATATGTCGAAAATATGTCGAATTTGCGGTTATGAAGTTGCGCTATGTAATGTCCGGTTTGTGTTTTGTTGGTGCGCGGTGCCGTGTTTGGATGTAGGGGTTATGTCAGGTAAGTGAGTGTTTTGTAAGGGATTTGAGTGGGAGTTAGAGTGTGTGTGAGGGATTGGAGAAGGTGCGTGTGTGAGTGAGCTTTTGTGTTGTGTTTGTGCGATCTCAGAGTTAGTATATATAAGTAGGGGGGTGTGGGGGGTGCAGCCCCCCACATGGGTGGTGCAGGGGGGCTTGCCCCCCTGCTTATGTGTGTGTGAGTTGTGTAGTGTTGTTTTTTTGTTTATGTTGTGATGTGGGTGTTGTGTTGTATGTTTAGTGTAGTGTGTGCTGTGTTTTCGGTTATGTGGTTTTGCGGTTTTTGTTTGTCGGTGTTTTGTGGATTCGGTTTTATAGTCTCGAGATACTGAAATTCAATATTTCAGCATTTTGAGGTTATAAAGTGAATATATATATATATATATATATATATACACACACATATATATATATAGAGAGAGAGAGAGAGTCTATATTATCTCAAAAGCCGACAATGTCGAATTTGACATTGTCCACATGAGAATATCGAACGCTCAGAATCTCGAGTGTGTAAATGGAAATCTCCTTAAGGGGAGATTTCCATTTACTGCAATGTAGTGCAGTCTGGGAGTTGGTATATTTAAGTAGCGGGGGGTGTGGGGTGCAGGTGTGCTTGCCCCCCTGCTTAAACCCATTAAGGTACTTTTTTCTTTTTCTTTTTTTTTGTCTTTTTATAAGGTCGACGTTTGAAGACTTGGGCCATATGGTGTCGACCATATGTTGTTCGATGTTTTCAACCATCGATCTTATAATATAGACCCTAGATATATATATATATATATATATATATATATATATATATATATATATACTTATATAAGTTTTCTAGGTCCAGATGGTTTTACAAGCAATACAAGTCTTGCAGTCACAGGTGTCTAAGCCAGGCAGGAAGCTCTGAATAAATGAGCACAATCTTACAAAAAATGTAATTATTTAACACCAACAGGATGAAAGATTTTTATAAAGTTAAACCCTCAACCCAACCAGATGAAAACATAATACGCTATTGACCAGAGTGCAAAAGAACACTCCCAGTGTAAAACAAACTGGCTTTGAGCACAAGTGCAAAAAAATATACTTATATCAGCTTTCTGGGTCCAGGTGGTTTTAGAAGCAATCCAAGTCATGCAGTTACAGTTGTCCAAGCCCAGCACAAGGAAGCTCTGAATAAATGACCCTATAATAAATTAGCATATTGTGCAATGTGTGCAGATAATTGCATAATGACGTGCAAGTGAAAGTGCATACTCAGATAAGGTAGTAATGATATGTAAATGTCTAGGGCAAAAGTAGTGTCATACCTCACAATCTTTTTGGAGCAACTTATGCAGTTTACTGCGATATTCTAGAGAAAACCAAAATATTCAGACAATATCTGTACTGCAGCCGGCAATAATGCTTGGCATCACAGCAAGAACTTTGTGACATTGGTTCCTATCTAGTAGTGGGATATGGAAGACAGTGACTATTATAGCAGCAGATTACATACCATAACCATACTGACCACTAGAAAGTTGATCAGTTCCATGTTGATCAAGGCATTCTGGTGATCATGGTGGACATGTGCCACCCCCAGTTGAATCTACAGGAATGCATAGCCTACCTATCCCAATTGTATGTGTAGCACTTGCCATCCTAGCTGTAGGGACCTTTCAGGGTCCATCGAGGGACATATCAGGTATATCACAGACATCAGCCTCAATAATACTTAACCAGGTTTGACATTATCCTCCTACGTAGGGATGAGCCCATCTGATTTTCCAAGAGAATGGAGGATACAGATGCCACTATGCATGGCTTCCATGACATTGCATACCTCCATGATGTACTGGCTGGCATAAATTGCACATATTTATAATAAGGACTCTGCCTGGTCCACAATTACAGTGGTATGAAAACAAGAAAGACTATGATTCTGTGAACTGTCAGGTAGTGTGCAATGCAAGATGACTTTATATAAGGCTATCTAGAAGGCACGTGCAGGGATTGTGTGCACAATATGTCTACAGAATTATATACTGTGTTTATGTGTGCACTACCTCCCCAAAAGTAAATGTGTCTACCATGTGTTACAAGAGATACTGGATACCTCCTTGAGGCCTAGCTAATGACATCTGTTAATAATCCTGATAGTGTTGCTGAATTCCAGTGCAGCATAGCACTTGCAGAGACCCACAACATTGTTAAATGGGTATTTGACCAACTGAAGACATACTTATTTTGCCTAGATATGTCTAATGAGATACTGCCGTACTTCTCTACAACAGCCTGCAGTCTGTGGATAGCCAATGCCATGCTATAAAATATGATATTGAAAAAAGAAGCTGGGGAACCCTAAGGGCATAGCTGTATTAGAATCAGACCCACACCTCACAAGCACAGAAGATGTAGTGGGATTGCATATGAAAGGCAGTGATCTAAAACAAGAGGAAACCTGTATAAGGTATTATACCCCTGATGGTAATGGGAACAATACATGCCAGCACAAGTGAGGTGGCAAAATCTCGTCCAGAGCTATAAACTCTTGTGAGCATACATTGAAAAAGGTGAAGTGACAAAACCAACAGACATGATGTATGCAGTGTTAATGGCAAACAATGGGAGGCAGTGCAAAGTTAGGTCAGCACCATGCACCTGACATCACTACGTACACTGGACAGGACAGAAGGCATAAGGGCTTATGGTGGTTTCATGGTGTGAAAATATACTTTGTGTCAAGGATCACATTCTGCTGTGACAGGGTTGGGGGTGCTACCATGTGACCTTGACTTGCTGCCACTCTGCTGCATTAGGTGACTAAACTCAGGCTTTCCATAGGTTCATAGGTAACTACTAGGCTAGTTGCCCTTGCAGGCCATTTTAAGCTTAACCAGTTTCCCTTTTTGTGCTCTAATTAACCTATCCTACTTGGTTAGAGATTGTGCTTACCCATCCTATAGTTGATAATTATATAATTATACATTACCCCTAATGACAATAACTGGGAGTGCACCTTATATAATTTGAAGGGACTCATGCATGGGATAAAGCATTTAGGACTTCTGTGACAAAGATGGAATACCACTATGTGACTGATTTGCTACCTGTCTCCCTTTGATATGAAATGACTGGATTTAGTCCCTTCAATAGCAGAGAAGGTATGTAAAGATGTAGCCTGCTGGTGAGGGGGCTGCCAGTGGAGGCTTATGTTTCATTACCACCCAGATAAGAGCTCACAGAGTGTTATATATCTCCTGACTTTGGTGCAAAGTGTGTTCCCTAGATGAGCAACCTGGGCATGTACCCTATTCTAGCCACCAACAACACTTCAGGTATGACCAGTGATAATAGTACATGGAAGAGGCAACAGAGATGGATTGAGCCACTATAGTCCTTATTCGACCAATCATAATCATGTCTCTGGACTCCATGTCATCAGATAAATGCTGGTAGTGCTGAATGGCATCCTTTTGAATGCCAAAGAACACAACATTCAGTTCCATAATGGACTTTGTAGCAGTAGACTGTGCATTGATGGTATTTTTGCACATCTGCTCATTAATCCTGAGTGCTGCTGCATGTCAAGGATAAACTGTGGTACATGATGGCATCTGACTAGTCCGCAAAGCTGAACTATGGTGGGTATACCCACATGCAGTGAACTAGGGTCTATATTACCAACTTGAAGAGTTAAATCACCAAGTACAAAAACATTGACACATATATGGCAATCTAACACTTGACAGACAATCAGAATATTGAAAAATCATAGTTGGCCAAAACTGCCTCCCTGACAAATATATCCATCTATATTCACCATTTCTCTATTCTTCTGTGACATTACAGTTTGACAGTATCCACCTATGATTCCAGGAGCAAATAGCGATGTGCTAGCCATATTGGACTGTGACAGTATGTGTAACGTACAACTATGCATTGCATTAGGTGACTTTTATACCTTAAGTGTAATGTATTACACTACGAATGCCATTTAGGATTATGGTTTAATTTCTCTTGCCACAATATATTATATAAATCTTTAACATTTTATTTCAACTTACTTTGCATTCACACATTTCCATAATGTATTTCAATTCTTATATTAGTTTTCGGATTTCATGGAGCACGATAACAGCTACGTGACGTAATATGTTATTTGCCATAAGTTGGCCAACTATGACAATTTGTTTTTTCCCCATGTCGATATTTACAGCTTTCACATATTAGGCAGTACGATGTATATGTGTCGATGTTTTTGTACTCAGTGATTTAACTCTTTGAGTTGGTAATATAGACCTGTGCACTGATGCAGTATTCTCATTTGTTGTGTCATTCATAAGGCAAGCACTCTGATACTTACAGCCATTGGAGGAGAACCTTCACCTTCTGGGGATGGTGATCACTCTGAGTGTACAGTCCATCTGTGGTGCAGCTGTACATTCATCTTGTAGAGGGGGTGTATGACTACCCATGATGGAGACAGGCAGCACCACTGTGTTGTCTAACTGTGATTCCAATATACATGTTTCAGCATCATCTTCAGACCCTGTACTAATGCCAACATCATTCCTGTATCCTGTTTCAGCTTCTACATATGCCACCGTGGCAGCATTCTGCTCTGTAAATACACAACACAGTGAGCAAAATTACACAGCGTACATGTGATCTGGCATGCATGTCTGGGATGTTCATGTGAAATCTGATGAATGACATAAACACTTCTCCACTGTTAGCCTGTTTTGGTCAATTCCCAATGTTCTTACAATGAAAACTAAGCAGTGGGGCACTACAGTCAGTTTATACTCTGTACTTGCATTACTGCTATAATGACATCTGCTATGCATCATACTAACCTTTCACTAAGACACACAGGGGGTTGGCCATTCCAACACCAAGGCCCATACTTCCAAGGATGTTCACATATTCATTTCTCTACTCAGGAATAAGAAAAAGGTCTCCATGTCAAACATTGTCATACTCCCTGATAGGCCACTTCCATTAGCCAGCCTTTCTGCTGCTATATGCTATGCCATTCTCTTGGCACAACTGAACTTATCAGTGACATGCCTATAACATTGCTGCAGTGTGCAATTGTAACTGCCCACAGCACCGATACTGAAGTCCAGTGATTGCCATATCTGTTGGCACAGAGGCTGCTCAGTACTCTTTTTCCAACAGGTGTTACCCATGGGACCTGAGTATCTGTAGTAGGATTTAATTTTCAGCAAAGCTAAAGTTATCCAACTCATGCCTACCACCATATCCTGTTATTAACAGGACAGCTGCAAAAACAGGAAAGCATAATTTTATGATCTGTATAGATAACAATGGTTTATATGCCGGCTATAGAAACACAGGGAACAAATATACTAAAGCAGAATGATGTTGTGACATGTTGTTTACAGATACTGGTGAAATATACCAAGCATTCTTAGATACAGACACTTTCTGCAGGGTGCAGACTCCCTGTCAGGTATTATATATGTATAGTAGATGTGTGAGTTCCACACAATTGGCTGACATGTTGCCTGCAGTTTTTTTCTTTGTATAGATTTACAATTGTCGAAGTATGTATAGACTTATAATTGTTGATGTACATACTTGCTGTATATACCTGTCTTGCCATAATGTTTGTTTTTTTTTTTCCTGAGAAATGAAACTGTCTTTCTGAGAACTGTCTGAAATTCACTTGTTAATATAAATGTACAGTGATGGTACTTTTCTCTCAAGGCCTCCCCTGAAAATAGGCTCTGCCCTGTCAGACTTTCCCTGTTAACAAAAACAAATAAATAACTAAGGCACTAAAGTACAGATACTCTTCTTGTCACAGATATAAGCAGAGTGGGGCACCTATTATACCTAAGTAATAGGTTTAACTAACTACTTGACTGTTATGATGACATGTTTAAGTAAGCTGGCTAAAACATATTACTGCTGAACTCATGCCTTATTTGTACACCAGATATTTCTTAAGCCATGTGCTAGATAGTGTCCAAAATGTCTGTGCACTCATAAACGCCATCATTTTACAGCAGCATGCATAATACATAGCCACATGATCTCATACACAATGAATGTCTTTGAATCACCTTATTACTTTCACATAGCAACAAAAGCTTGCTTATAAATTAACACAGCTAAGATAAATCAGATGCTTATGCAGGTGACTTGTGCATGTGCGCGTGCGCGTGTGTGTGTGTGTGTTTGTGTGTGTGTGTGTGTGTGTGTGTGTGTGTGTGTGTGCGTGTGTGTGTGTGTGTGTGTGTGTGTTTTGTGCTGCTATACAAGGTTGGTTACAGGTACGTGGGATTCACAAATATTGTATGCATGATTCACTGGCTGCCATTTTTTATAGTTGCAGGGCAGTGGCTACCTCTGCTAGTGTCCACTAAAGAGTACCACCCCGCTGTGTGAAGAAGTATAAAATGATGCTGTATCTCCCTTATGACCAGTTCAGGGAGTGAATACTGGAACATTATGAGGGACCTTTTCAGAAAGCTGATGCCTGGTATGACCTGACCATGGGTCTCACCAGAACCACAGGCAGTTCTAGGATGGTTAGTAACAGGGCAGACATCAGTACAATGATTTGTGATGTTGCTGCCCTAAGGACTTCCATCAGTAGGAAGCAGAAGTTAGGTAAGAATGCCCTGACTGGTACTCTGTGTCTCAGAGTTACAGATATTTGGATTTAATTTGAAACTTTTATTTCATATTTTAAAGAACAAACACTGATACCCCATTTGTTAAACAAATAAAGCAATACAGTCTCAGAATAAAAACAGACTTAGCATGAGAAACAGTAAATCTGTCTGCCCTTGAAACTTATAGTCATTGAAACCCACATTCATAGAAAATGCATCTGGCCAGTGGTGGATTGGGTGTATCTTTGGGCTGTTTTCAAACCATAGGCCCCTACACACATTTTAGGACCATGCATAAATGCATGTGTTCTTTGATTCACCTTCCTGATTATGTTAAATTATATTCCTTGTTTAATACAGCACAATTTGTTGGCATGTATTTTAAATTTGTAGTTTTGAACATTTTTCCAGTAAGAAGTGAAACAAAATGTATGCACCACTAATGACATAACTACACATTTCAGAACATTTTGACCATAAAATGCCAATCAAACTGCTAAACATTATTATCCACTAATGCAAGTCAATATGCTGCTGACAGATAACTTGGTGTGCTGGTGATAATAGGGAATGTTTGGCAAACTGAAAACAGGTTCACACTTATCAGGCATCTCATCCAAAGTAGGACACACGCAGCAGTGGGTGTACATCAATGTCAAGTATTCAGTATGTCAACTACACTGTCACGATATTCCAGGATCATTCGCCCCTGCTGCCCACCTTAATAATGTGAGTTAACACCTTATCATGCCACAAGTTAAAACAGAAGACACAACCCTCGAACACAACCAGTAACATAAAACACAGAGTTGCAAGGAGTCACTAATACCAAACATGGCTCGACAGAATGCTTTTATTATCACTTGCACTTGACTCCTTGCAACCCTGTACCTTATCATAAAACTACCAGTACATAAAACACTTGAAAATACACACACAAACACACTTGCACAACACTAAATCTATCTATACTTAACCCTTACTATAACTCTAACCACCTACACTTGCACACTGTCACCCTCAATGTCAAAAACTGCAGAATACCTGAAAGCTTCAGCATTAGTTTCCTAAACTCAAACTTACCTCACACTAATGCATTTGATGTTCCATTCATCCAAAATACTTTGATGATCATATCACTCAATGGGGGGAATTCAATACCTTACACAATTATTTTTCCATGTATGCATCATGCACATTTTGAGATTCAGTAAATGTTGCTTAGCAGCGTGCAAACATATGCAAATGGGGAAATTTCTGTGTAATGCAAATTTCCGCTTAAGCAGGTGAATTCTATGCAAACTAGCCAGATGAAGTGATACAACAACCCAAAAGTTAACCATGTAGACTCCATGTCCGTGTTCATTGTGTATGAGGAAATTTTTTGCATACAGGAGTCTACACATGAAGAAGGGGATGTAAAAGTCCACAAATATGGACATAGCTCCCATGAAAAGGTTAGATCACATACACTGATGGGGTAAAAATGCATTGCAGATGCTTAAAAATGCAAGGTAAATTATAAAATCAATAATGTATTTTTTATCAGTCTCATCTAGTTTGAGCTATATGCCAAGTTGTGCAAACATGCTTAATAGAACCAAAAAAAAAAAAAAATGAAAAAAAAAAACAATTAATAATGTATGTCACAGAAATGTACTGTATGTCCTTGCATCAGATCTGTATGATGGTGCATTTGTGCTGTTGCCCAGCTCACACAGGTATGATCCATGTAGTTTCCAGGCTGTAAGCATGAATATGTATGCAAATGAGGTGGATTTGTTGAATCACTAAAAGAAGCAACTGTGTCCGCATATCCCTTTTGCGTAGACTCCCACACGGTGTTGATATTCCCAGTGGATGTGGATGACATCACGGGGAGTATCATGTTACTTTTAGGAGATTTTGTGCTCAGCGCACGTGTTTGCACAGTGCAACAGCTGAACTTAGCGTGTTCACATGAACCAATCCCCCCGAGGTACAGTGGTGATGTAAGAAGCCATCAATTAAAACCGTATCTCTTCAATGAATAATATTTTATTTTGTATGATAAGGTATGCTGCGCAATGCTGTGCTCAGCACTGTGTTGCACAAGTAAGTAGGGCCTTTAAATCATGTTAATTATATTCTAAGCAGCTGAAATGCATTAGAATTAGCCAGTTCCACATGGTGCACCTCCACCACAACTGTATAAAGCAGTGGTGCAAAACCTGTTTGTGGGGAGGGCCACTACAAGAATTCTTAATGCATCTGCGGGTCACCTTAAAACATAGTAAGTCATTATGAGTTAACAATAGGTACATGTAACTGTCATTTTTACTTAAGACAGCAGTCATGAAATTGCCTGTTTTCTACATCAACTTTGCGTTTAACTTTATTCTGAGTTGCAACTATGACTCATTACAAATTCTTGCAGAAAGTTGCTACTGTTTACAGACTACAAGTTATAAACAACAAAGAATAGTTACTTCCACAATTAAAATTAGAGGTGTGTGCAAGTGCAATCAATTAGGTAAGTAAGCACATGCTGGAAAGTTTGCATGACTGGAGTAAGGCATAGCATTTTTTTATTTTTTTTAAATTATTGGTTACTCTCTGGGGGCCTGATGGTGTTGTGTCGAGGGTCAGATTTGGCCCCGGGGCTGGATGTTGTTCACCACTGTTATAAAGTATGCATGGACCCTGCATTGGTTTTCCCTCAATACTCTATGACATTGAAGTAGAGGCTTGGGAATTTTTAACTGAGATAATGCTAGGGGCTGCTGAAGCTATTCTACACCTGTATGTGCTAGAGGCTGAAGTCAATGCTGCTGCTGCTGATGATGACAATAGGCCTAGGCCAAGGAAGGGAAGAATGTTCAGGCCCAGGGTAACCTTCCAGGAGCTACATGAGCTGGAGATTGTAGAGTGATACAGGGTGGACAGGGACATATTACAAGAACTCAATGAGCTCTCCCTTCCTCAGCTCAGAGCCAGAGCCAACAGAGGGGAACCCATCCCAGTGGAAACTATGGCATATGTAGCCCTTAGGGTACTAGCTACATGTACCTTTCAAAGACCAACTAAGGACATGATGGGGGTGTCACAGGCATCTGCATCCAGGATTCTCCACCAATATCAGGATGCTATGCTCCTACATGCCAATGAGCACATATCTTTCCTCTTAACCCTGAGGAGAGGGCCAGCAATATGTAACATTTCTACCATGTAACACACTATTCTGAAGTACTGAGTGCCATAGATTGCATTCATGTACACATCAAGGCACTACCTGGTGAGCAGAGTAGAATCTTTGTTACCCAAAAGAGATACCACTCCATCAACTTCCAAGTCGTGTGCAATGCCTAAGGAATTATCATGAGTGTGTATGCTGGCAACCCTGGCAGTTATCACAACTCCCATATCTGCCACACATCACAGCTGTATCGGATGTTTGCTAGGGGACATCCCACAGGGACATTTACTGGGGAATGCTGGCTATGCCCTGGAACCATAGATGATAACACCTTCAGAAATGCACACACACCCACTGAAGAACACTTTAATGAGGCACATGCACAAACTAGGAACATCATAGAGCATGTGTTTGAGCTTCTTATGACAAGGTTCCAGTGTCTCAATATATCTGGTGGAGCATTGCAGTATACCCCAACAACATGCGCACAGATATTCACAGTATGTGTTAGGCTACTCAATCTGATCCTGCAGAAACAGCTGCAGCAGGATCAGCAAAGGGAAGGGATACACAGCCCCCCACCAGTGCCTAGGTCATCACAACCACAGTCACAGGAGGACTCGGAGGAGGAACCCCTTGCTCATGTCCCTGTAGGCAGACATAGGCATGCTCAGTATCTCCTGGCTTTGGGTAAGAGGAAATGAATTGCACATTCACTGACACTAACACCATAACCCTATTTACATACAGATATTAACATTGATGCCAGTCAACCCACACAACCTGCACCTATCCATGTATTGGCTGTGTACTGCTTGCATCACACAGAGACAGCCCTAAAATACAGTTGTGTCAACTGCTGCACTTGCAGGGTATGTCCATAATCTACACAGTATTATAGTGGATTGTTATGTTGTGTCATTGTACCTAGGGACCTGGTATATTATGCAGGCAACTATACTGGGCTATTTGGACAGAGATTACATCCACATGGGACTACTGACACCCATTCCACTAAGATGTCACCATTTGCATTCCACAGGCATCATGCATGGAATATTAATGTAGTCCTACTGCAACAGCTTACTAGTATTTCATTCAAGCGACATGTTGGAAGGGGCAGTTAAGTGTTAGACTACTGTGTGCCCTAGCAGAACATGATCATTTGTTCCCCACCCTTCAAAACAGCACTGTTCCCATGTAACTGCCATAACATTAACTTTATGCTGTATGACCTTTCACACATTTAGTATGCCACAAAGCATCAGTACAGTAATATACAATTTGAACATACAGATTATGTGTAATATAACTGAGAATAGCAAAATACGTTTTTATGCAGGTGATGGTGTGATGAATGATCCCTTATTTATCTAGCAGGTTCTGTGGCTCAAAAGCCTAAGGCTCCTAGCTTATGTGATGGTTCTAATCCTATATATCCAATTATTGTACATGTGAAGAAGCAAAATGTATATCTTTACAGAACTGCCTCTGTGTGTGCTATACTAGAATGAATCTAGTTCACATATTAATTACATCTGCACCACATTTCTAAGACCTATTTAAAATGTCCTTAGGTAATATTGGATAAGGTATTAGCAGAATTGTAAAGGCCGGGACTTGAAACCTTAAATCAGCATGCATTATATAGAAAATACAAGGTAACATGCTGTAGTATAACAATATAATAACAGTTATGAATGACAACTTGGGTTATGATGTGATTTATGTGGAACTGACAGAGCCATACATAGAACACTGATCAATAAACAGAACAACTAGGAATTGATGCACTCTTGGTAAGATGTATAAGCTGCATAGCTTACATATAGGACATGGCAAGGATCATAAAACAAATAGACATGTGATATTCATTTTTGGTTACAGCCAGGGTGTTCCACAGGACTCTGTACTAGGCCCAAATTTGTTTCCAGTTGCCTGTAGACCTAGCTTTGTCATCAGAGTTGATCTGCAGTCTGTATGCAGATGTCTTGAAATTGGGTATACTGTTTAATTGTGCTATAGATGAGGCATGCCTGCACAATAACTTGGCCACACAAACTTCAGATACTGTTAAATACATCAAAAAGGAAGCACTGGATATGTAGAGGACAGAAATAGAAAGGTGAATATTACACACAGTACACATTGATAGTAACTGTAGATTCATGTAAGGAACTGGGTATATAGGTAGATCCAGCATGGAGTTTTCAAAATCATCTCAGAATCCTGGCCTAGAGTACAGCTAGGTGTGGGCTAGAGTCAGTTCATGCAACAGTCAGTTTCAGGTGTAAGCAGTGTATCTCCCATTTGCCAATTGCTAAGCAATGTGCAGACAAGCCAAAATGCCACTGAGCATGCTCACACAGTTAAGTGGAGTGAAAATCTATTACTCCCCATGCCATTTTTTTCGTAAAAATATATATATATATATCTTATATATTTACATATTTATATTCAGAAATATCTATGTATATATGTGAGTGTGTATGTCTGTATTGCCCTACATAGACAGATCAGGGATAGTAAAGCTGCACTATGACACTTATAGAGTTAGAGGAATGACCACAAGGAAAGGCTCAACATTAGATAATGAATGCACTTATAGAAATGTGCTACTGCATAGACTAACATGTGTTACAATCTTAGGACTATTACAATATCTGATGTTCGCTGTTCTGATTTTTTACCAAATGTGTAAATGATAACACATTTGACAGCACACCACAATGTACTTTGAAACACACATAACCATCACTCACACCTCTGTACTTGCAAATAGCTGGACTGTGGTGAGTCCTTCCACATCTCCCTAAGAGACCATGTAGGACCCTGGAAATGTATGGCATGTTGTATTAATACATACATATATTATGAAGCCATATGTGTGTCTCTACACTAGCAACAACACCCACAGTCACTACAGCCCTCTGTGTCTGCTTGAGTTCACCAAGCACACATCAACAACTGGGCAATTGCTGTAACATATTCTATTGTGTGCCTACTCATTGAAAGGGTAAATATCCATTTAACACAGGCTTGACCATGCAAATTCAAACAGACACATATGGTTAAAACAAGTACTGTTTTCACATAGCTAGGCTACAAAACATTTTCTGACTGTTAGGGTACTAGCTGCAAATGATAGTAGGAAGCTATGTGACTCTGTAGGCCTCCCAACCTGTTAAACACAGGCCTTGTTTATGTTCTCTAGGAGAACTTAACATGCAGTCATCCACAACATCAGACTTAAACTATGGTGCATGCGACAAGTACTATGTTCTGTAGTCTATACAACTAGATAGGTAGTGGTTCTAATCTCACTCCAGCTCCCTTAATGTGTGTGCATGTACATCTCTCTTCAAACCAAATGTGACTTCCAAACTGCAGTGGTTATGCACTTTTAGCCTTTGCACTTGATGCAGACCTCCCAACAACTCTTGTCCTCCATAAGGCCTGAGGATGTCATCTACCATAAGAGTACCTAAAGTCATTTTAATGTCAGACATAAGCCGTGGCACTTGCAATAAGTACTGTGTTCTGCAATGTGTAAGACTAGAGAGGCTAATCTCACTCTAGCCCATTTGATGTGTGCATCTGTGTATGTGCATCTCCCCATAAAACAAGTGTGAATTACACGATGACTTAAAGACAGGTAGGGGTTTTGCACTGTTTTGGGCCTAACAGGTGATGCATGCCTCCAAACTCTTGTCCTGCACAAGGCCTGCTGATGTCATCTACCATAAAAGTACTGAAAACCATGTTAATGTCAGACTTAAGCCATAGCACATACAATAAGTGCTGTGTTCTATAGTGCCTAAAACTAGGAAGGTATAGGTTCTAATCTCACCTCAGCCAACTTGGTGTGGTTGTATGCTGTCCAGCGTTTTGTACACATAAATAGGTAAAGATAATGTTCTCACTGCATCCATGTTGGCGTGTGTGGATATTAATCACTGTGTTACTTTGGCCTATGGCAGTGATGGTGAATCTATGACATGTGTGTCAAAGGTGAACCACCATGATATTTTGGGTGACAGTCACCAACACCCTCGTTACTAAAGAAAGTGCATTTGCATGAAGTGTATTGAATTATTGCTTGCCAGCAGCCAGTTCAACAACCCTGCTGCAGTGGCAAGGAAGTTATTAACCTCAAAGACTATTTCTGTATACTTTCTTGATAGAATCTGTAAAGGGCAGTGCTGACATTGTTTTCTCTTCATGGTTACAGTTCTGTAAAGGGCAAGTAGTTTGCATTTCTATGCGTGCTGTATTACATTCCTCTCAACTGTCTCTCTTAATTCACCCTAAAACTGGCAACTTTTTATACTTAATAATGACAAGAATTAGTTATAGACTTATTTTACTTCAAAAAATGTATATTAATTCACATTCATTTTTTTCGTCAGTGTCTCAAATTAATAGTACTAGTAGTTTAAAACTGTCCATGTCTCTTATTTCTAGATTTGGCCCTGATTCTATTGAGATTTATCCCTGATGTATTGAGAGCTATGCTGTTTTATTTATTTTAATTAATTCATTTTTTAATTTTATTTTACTTATTTTATCTTTTATTTATTTTTATTTGGGGGAGGGGATGACATGCCAGAAGTGTCAAGTTAGGCATTTTCTGAATTTTTGACATGCCAAACCTAAAAGGTTCACCATCACTGGCCTATGGTATCATAGGATCATTGGACTGTACTAGAAAAATGACCCTAGTGCCCTTATAATTTTAGCCAACTTTTTACCCTCATTAACACAATAAACACCTATTACCCCTGTCCAGGAGGTACACAGGTGGAACCACTGTAGTGTACTTAAAGTCACTCATCCAGACATACAGCTTGCATGTGAAAGGGGCCAATGAGGTGCTCCGTGCGACATGCCATGGAAGTCTGTACCAAAGGTGTGTTACACTCTGATAGACAATTCTCACCCTCCAGCAGGTTTATTAATATTACACACCAGGTTAAGTTCCTAACTGCAAGTAACTTGGGTATCCATTAGACTTACGCATATGCAGCATTCCCAATAAAGCAGGTTAAGACATTGTCACATATGCAAGGAAGAGTTCACCTCTGAGTAGTCTGTATGACACACACTAAACTGATGGTGATTTCAGACAATCCCCATAGCACAGATGCTGAAAAGTTGAATTTCCCTTGTGAAGGAATCTTTGTGGTCTCCCCAATTGCCACAGATGTTTGGAAAAGTGCATACCATAAGGGTTTTTACATACAAATATTATCCTGCTGAGGGAAGACTACATGGAGGTTATAACTTCTTTTTCCAGAGACAGTGCCTCACGTATGACATGGGCAAAACAGAATGCCCACTCACCATTTTTTTTAAATTTCTCCAAGTCTTTTGGACTTCTAATACCATGATGGGAATGGACCCCATTCCTAACTCAAAGTATGATTAAAATTCATGAAATTAGGATTGTTTCAATCTTTGATGTCAGCTGGAAGTGCTCTTCTCAGCACCTGCAATGTGCCCAGTAATGACTCCTGTAATTCGTAAGGGGTTACATGTATTGGTAACATATCTAAATACGATTGTGGATTCCTTTTTATAAGACCTGTTGCTCTTACTACTATTGGAACTGTCTGGGTATCTTTCTTCCACATTGCTCTCATTTCCGCCTGCAAATCCTGATATTTTATGACCTTGTGTCTCTCTCTGTACATAAAACGCTGTAGTCACTGGGTGTGGTGATTTCAATGATGAATGCTACTTTTGTCTTCTTTTCATGGACCACTATATCTGTTTTTCTAGCATCTATCTTTTGAACTGTTGGTAATGGGTGATCCCATGTAATGTAAACTTCATCATTTTTATGATGCTTTGTGGCTCATGTTTCCAGTGTTTTTCAGCCACTTTGATATCATAATATTTGCACAATCCCCAGTGCAACAGTCTTGCCACATTATTATGCCTTTCAGTATACAGTCCTTCTGCCATTAGTGTGTCGCAACCAGCAACAAGGTGTGTGACTGTTTCCAATTTGGTTTTACAAAACCTACATTTGTCTGTTTCTTCCACATGTTCATTGGACTTTGTAAACCAGTGAGTATGTAGCCCACTATCTTGGGCTGCCAATATTAACCTTTCATTTCTTGGTTTTAATTCAACTCTTCTTAACCATTCCTGCATTCATTCTTGGTCAACATGAGGCTCTTCCAGAAGTTTTCTATACTTGCAACTATATTTATGTTTTTTCCACATTTCTTGCCTTCTCATCTAGTCCTTTACCTTATATTCTTTCATTTGTTTTTTGGCACATTCAGTTGCTGCCTGGATTTTTTCTACTTCTGGTTTAATTTACATTCCTGCTTGACATCGATATGCTTCTGCTAAAACAACCAGAGAAGTCATCTTAGATTTATTCTCCTCATGTTTCAAAACTTTCACTACATTTGGATCTTGTGAGATCAGTAGATATGTGTGGAGTTCCACGATTGCAGATCTATACATGGACTCACTTTCAAGGAAGCCCATCCCTCCATTGGATCGAAGAATATATAATCTTGGTATACACTGATTTTTATAAATCATTCAGTGAGCATGAAGCATCCTTCTTGTTTTAATATATAATCTGTCCAACACTTTTTGGGGAGAGTCAGTCACTCCAAAACTATATGCTAGGATAGGAAGAGCAAATTGATTTATAGCTTCGATCTTGTTCCTAGATGTCAATGCTGTTCTCAGGATTAATTTGTCTTCTAAAGTATTCATTACTGAGTTTTATTTGCATTTGTTCATGTTTTATTGCTTATCCTTCATCAATTCCCAAGTATTTATACACTCCCTCTTGCTCAATTCTGCCATTTTTAATTTCTCCAAGTCTTTGGGTTTCTAATACCATGATGGGAGTGGACCCCATTCCTAAGTCAAAGTATGATTAAAGTTCATGAAATTAGTTTTGTTTCAATCTTTGATGTCAGCCAGTAGTGCTCTTTGAAGCACCCACAATGTGCCCAGTAATTACTCCTTCTGCACTTTGTATGGAGTTACAAGTACTGGTAACATATCTAAATATGACTGTAAATTCTTATTTATAACACCCATTGCTTCTACTACAGTTGGAACTGTCTGGGTATCTTTCTTCCACATTGCTTTCATTTCTGCCTGCAAATCCTGGTATTTTATGACTTTGTGTCTGTCTGTACGCAAGACACTGTAGTCACTCGGTGTGGCAATTTCAATGAACAATGCTACATTTGTCTTCTTCTCTTGGACCGCTATATCCAGTTTTCTAGCATCTATCTTTTGATCTGTTGGTAATGGGTGATCCCATGTGATATAAACTTAATTTTCTATGTTGCTTTGTGGTTCATGTTTCCAGTGTTTATCAGCGACTTTGATACCATAATGTCTGCACAATCCCCAGTGCAACAGTCTCACCACATTATTATGCCTTTCAGTATACAGTCCTTCTGCCATTAGTGTGTCACAACCAGCAACAAGGTCTGTGACTGTTTCCAATTCGGTTTTACAAAACCTACATTTGTTTGTTTCTCCGACAACATGTACGTAGCCCACTATCTTGGGCTGCCAATATTAACCCTACATTTCTTGGTTTGAATTCGTCTCTCCTTAACCATTCCTGCAATCGTTCCTGATCAACATGAGGCTCTTCCAGAAGTTTTCTATATTTGCAACTATATTTATGTATTTTCCACATTTCTTGCCGTCTCATCTGGTCCTTCACCTTATATTCATCTTTTGTATTTTGGCACATTCAGTTGCTGCATGATTTTTATCTACTGCTGGTTTGATTTCCATTCCTGTTTGACGTTGATATGCTTCTGCTGAATTAAGCATAGAAGTCATCTTAGATTTATTCTCCTCATGTTTCAAAACTTTCACTACATTTGGATCTTGTGAAGTCAATAGATATGTGTGGAGTCCCACGATTGCAGATCTATGCATGTAATCAATTTCAAGGAGGCCCACCCCTCCTTTGGAATGGGGAGTATATAATCTTGGTATGCAATGATTTTTATAAATCATTTGGTGAGCATGAGGCATCCTTCTTGTTTTAATATCTAATCTATCCATTTCTCTTTCCTGTTGTGGTGCTTTCTAAATTAGATTTTCCACACTGAATCCTTCACTTTGCAGGTACTCCATAACCTCAGTTTCTATTTCTTTAACTTCTCCATTACTGATCTCCTTTTCTACTTTTACTCTTTATTTTCTAATTTTTTTGTATTGTAAAGTTGTCCATGTCTGAATTCCTTTACCTGTATTTCTCTTCAAATATCTTTGGTGCTGCTCATTGTGTATTGGTTAGTTTTGCTTTCTCCTTTGCATAAATATTACACCATATTAAATCTCTTTTTCTGTCTCATGTCCATATGTCTTCTTCAGATTTTTCCTGATCTTCCTGTTTCTCCCTACTTTGTGGACTCACTCCATCCTGCTGTGATGTAACCCATGCTAGGCCTTTTACACCAAATCCTTCACTTTGTAGGCACTCCATAACTTCAACTTATATTTTCTACCTTCTGCTTCGCTAATCTTTTCTACGTTCCATCTTTGTGATGTCATTTTTTTATTGTGAAATTTTCCATTTCTGGATGCCTTTGCCTGTATTTCTCTTTGAATATCTTTGGGGCTGCCTTCTTCACATTGATTAATTCGGCTTTCACCTTTGCATAAATATTGCAGCATATCAAATCTCGCTTTCTTTCCCATGTCCATATTTCTTTTTTATACTTTTCAAATATCTCTTGCTTTTGTTGTTTATATTTTCGCACTTCCTCAAATGCTTCTTTTTCCAAACAGGTCAAGGTTTTTTGATCTATATACTGTTTTTCACAAATCTGTTGTATCAATGAGCACAAATTTTCATTTGAAGCGTCTAACAGTTTTTCTTGCAGAAGTATTTTTCTTTCCTCTAATTTCTCTCTTAATCATTTTGTATATCTTGTGTCTGGAAATTCTGGCCTTTTTGCTTAATAGTAACAATACATCATCTCTTTCTTATCCTCAATAGTCCACTTTATTGTCTTTATGGCTCTTCTTTGACCTATCAATTTTTTGTGGGTTTTGTGGACTGCTACTTCCTTCTACAACAGAGGGCCCATCCTCTCCCTGGGCATGGCCTGGCCCCATTGTAGGAATGTTTCTGTATTTTGAGGATTCAACACTGTCATCTTTTTTAGTCCTGGCACCAGTGCGCCTATCAGGATTGGGCACTTTTTTATCCTGGGACTTGTGCACTCAGCTATCTTTTTTAGTTTTTAACCTACTTCTGTCCATGATATATGCTATATAAATACAGTCTATATATCGATGTCCCTTTGGTGAGATTTTGTAAAAACAGGGTCCACCTTGTGAAGGTACTCACCAAGACTTGTGGATGAATTCAGTTTCAGCACTACTACTCTCCTTTGCTTGCTGACTTTTCATCTCTCCATTGAGACCCATTCTGTGTAGACATGGCGATGTAAGTTAAGGTAGCTGTCAACACATGTCACTAGATCTCCCACCCCTAAGCATGTACTTAGGGTGCCACTATTACTGTGGTACTTAGCAGAAACATGGCTGTTACCAAAATAAATGATAATACATATATTTGCATTTAGTTTAAGGCCACATATTGGGCAGCAAACATCAGTTCATTTAATACCCTTGTGCAAGATTTTGCCATAATATGGAGATTCTATACCACCCCCACTTAGCAGGCATCATCTAACATTGTCAGCCAGAGACATTTACATTGTGCACTGCTTGTACATTGTAGAAATGGATTCTGAACAGTAGAGAACCCAGGACTGAACCCTGTGGGACACCACTGACCACAGCTCTGCTACTGGAGGTGGATTCCCCGATTTTGACTATATCACATCTATCAGTGAGCCAGTTAACAACCTCTGTAATTATATCATGGTTGAAGCTTAGTTGGGTGAGTTTGTCAATGATGCCTGAGTGGGGAACAGTGTCAAATGCCTTCTGTAAATGCAGGTAGGCTGTATATGCAGATTTCCCATCAGCCAGGTCTGTGATGACTGTCACAAATACGTCCACCAGGTTTAACAGGCATGGTGTCACTTTGACAAATTCAAACGTGTAGGATCAACTAATTGAACATTGCCTACATTTTTGTTGGTAATGTCCATGATGATCTGCCCCATGGCTTTGCAGATGGGGTAATGAGGGTAATAGGCATATAGTTTGTGGGGTTAGTGGACACACTACCTCTGTGCAATGGAATAATGGTGTCTGATTTCCAATCGGCTGGGACAAAGTGTTTACACTATGATTGCAAAGGGTTCCCAAGGGTGTTACTAGTCCATGTTAGAGCCCATGTAGGACACAGCCTGGAATGTTATCAGGTCCCAGAGCTGCTGTGTATTTGTCCTTAGAGAGGCCAGTTATGACATGCCCTTCAGAGATACAAGGTAGTGAAATGGTGTCAGGGGTGTCATGGTGTATGTGTAGTGTGCACAGGGGAGTGAAGTTTTCACAGAACCTGTTGACCAAAGGGTTAGATAAGTCTACAGCACCAGTATATGTGGTATCATGAAAGATGGGTTTGGCACTAATCTGGACCTTTTCTTTTCAGTTACAGATGTAACTATACAATGCCTTGTGGTCAGACCTCTCAACCTATTACAGCAAGAAATCTGGACAGAGCCATTAATAATGGTGGGACAAAGGCCCAAAAGTAGGGACACTTTAAATATTGCTCTTACAAACTTAGAAAATTGCTAGAATAGCAGATTTTGCATTAGCATGAATTTTCTGAAGGGTCTTAACTCTCAAACTGAAATGCCTGTCACGGATCAAATATATGAGGCAAAAATCTGGACATTCTGCAAAAATTCTGTACAGTTGAGAGGTATGGTTGTGATTGTCCTTTGTGAATTTGGACCCATACTTTGTTAAGGAGGACGTCACAACTCTTATTTGTTTGTTCATGCAGATGAGGGACTCTTTCCATTTCAGGGGGCTCCCTCCCTCATAATCCCAGAACACAATGTCTCCCTCTTATTGTAAAGCCTGTTAATGGCAGTCATCCACCAGGCAGGTTTGCTTTTCCATGAGGAGCTTGTTTTGCACCCATCAGGTACAGCCAGTTCAATGCAGTTATACAGGTGTTTTTATAAATCATTGGTTTACAGCTAAGCATGCTTGCCAGTTCCTTCTGAGGGGGAGGTGCAGTGAAGCTATTGATACCATCCTCTGCTTTGTTGAGGTTTATTACTTTATTTTATGCATGATGCAAGGGGTGGGTGTCAGGTGCAATACTTTGAATGACACTGATTACTTGTTAGATCTCACCTGGGTGGCTCACACATTGGAGTTGCTACAGTGCTCCCCTATATTGGTAAAAACCCCATCCAGTATGTAGGCTTCCCTTGTGGGTTGTCAACCTGCTTGTCTAGGGCATTGTGGTTAATGAAGTAGACAGACCTTTGTGCAAGTGAGTTTGAGCATGACTAATATACCCAGTTGGTGGGTAGTTAAAGGCACCCAAGACCATGGTGTCCGGATGTATCGTGATTGATTCAAGTAGATGCAAATAAGCCGAGTGGGTGTCCTGAGTCATGGAGGGACTCCTGTAGTTGGCAATTACATGAATAGGTGTCTACAAACAGTCCATACCACCAGAATTGTCTCCAGGAAATCATAATGTGTAACCAATCTGGATGTGTATGTATCCTTAGTGATTATTTGTACACCACCTCCATGACTTTGCATACCTTCAGTTTGAGGTCTGCACATGCATAAGGAGTTGTAGACTGGTATGGGCATGTTGCTCTCCACAGCCTTGAACCAAGTGTCTGTGACTGCACAAATGTCTGTGTCTTCCAAGGTGAGATCAGCTTTCGGTGAGTGGAGTTTTGTGTTGACACTCCTACCATGTAGCAGCATAACCTTGAGGTTGTCTGTTGATGGGATTTTTCCAATGGACTGTTGATCCTGGGACACCGATATATAAAGGGCACTATGGGGGTGTCAAAAGCTGTGGCCAATAGCCAAATTCCCATAGGTGACAGATGAAGACCACCTATGGCAAAGCATTGGTGTCTGCTGAGCATGTCATACTAGCCTGACAGATAGTGGAGTCCCTTCAAATGACAGCAGACGCTATATCAATTATTGAAGTCAATCAGTTTCTTTTTGTATTGACACATCATCCCAGGTGAAGGCAAAATGAAGCTGAAGATCAAGGGCATACCTGCCTGAGACACATAGCTTGAGAGCTCAGTCATGTCTATCTTCATACAGTCCAGAGAGGTACATCTCAAGTCGTACACACAAACAGGAACATCCACAGAGGTTCTTCACTAAAAGAATACAGGGCGTAAGTAATACATCCTATGCAGAGTGCCGCAAGGCCCTATCCCTGTATTCTGTTTCCTGCAGGCTTTTTTGGGGAGATCTATGCCTGGCATACAGGGCATTATCAGACCTCACTCTGATGAACTTCCTACATATCCACAAAACAAGCAGCACCAGTATTACCCATTCTAAAGACTTAAACCTTGCCTGTGATATAAATAGGACGTGCTGGAGAGATAGGTATGTATCCCAGAGACTACCCGTTCTATGGAACAGGCTCCCCATCCATGTGAAGCAGAGTTCCTCCCTAACACAATTCAAGTGCAACTTGGACAATTGGATGGGAAACTGGAAATTCATCCCTGGTTTGGCACCTATGTCTCTAATGGACACAGGTAGCCTGTAAATGGTTCATTTCCCAGGCCCAGGCTTACAGTTATCAATGGTATCAGAACTTGTCAGAGATTTGGGATGCATGGCTAGGCTTAAAAATAGCCTTGTGGTCATTAGCCTAGTAAACACCCATGAACCTATGATGTAGTCATGATGGTACTTGATGTTCACAGACTACAGTCCATGTGTGATATGGTGTATCAGGGCACCTCACAGACAGCTGGCCATGACCTTTCCCTTATGTAGCCTCGTGAGAAGAACATCAGTGTGCCTCATAATGTAATCACCTATGACTTATATGTTTGATTTACCATTTTGCCTTAAGGGTTTGAGCAGTGAGACAGTTGATCAGTGAGACAGTGGTCAGTCAGCTATTATGTGTACTGTTCTGTAGAGGTAGTATTATATCTCACATGCTTGCATTTGTATTTCTGAGGTGCCTGGTGTGCATGTATGTGTCTGGAAAGGACCTCTGCAGATGCAGGTATGTGTGATGTGGGTTTGGGTGGAGTAGGAGGTGAGGTGTGCATGTTGGCAACTTGTCCATTGTCATAAGTATAATATGTTTGCAGTGAAGATGTGGATGTCCTTGCATGCACAGGAAGCTTGTGCAACCCTGCAGTCATTACTTTGGCCTTGCACATATACAATGCCTGTCAAACAACTAGACAGCAACAGGATGATGTGTGAAAGGATGTGGAAACATAGTGTTGTGTTCAAGGAACATGCATGTACAGTATGACATAACAAGGACATGTGGGAGGAACAGCAATATTGCCCAAAGGTGGCCACTCCTCTGCAGTAGGCCTCACATCCATGTCATGCAGATCACCACCATGATGATGCTGAAGGGAAGGTGGCATGATTTGCTGTGAAACTGCCACCTAACATGGATAACTGGTGCTGTGGAGCTTGCCAGATCAACCTTGCACATCTATGTCACCTGATATTCAAAATTATATTGTGGTGCAGCAGCTGAGCTCCTAATCAGCATCAGGTCAGTACCCTAGTCAAATCCTACAAGCCTGAAAACCCAAGTCGTAATACATGCAAAAGTCAAATGAGTGGTCTGGTTGCTAAACAGGCCATCTACATGGAAAAGGCTACATCAAGCCTACAGATCCTTTCATCATGTGGGGCAAGTGTGTGGATCAACAAACAGTCTATGGCCTGCTTCATATCTTGAGCTTGGTGCTTGGTGCAAATGTTTTGCTTCTGGTGAGAAAAAGAGAGCAGGACTTTGTATTCCAGCAGAGTGAGGTTATGGTGAGACCAGCAGTAGTAGTATCCAGGCTGCAACAATTCAGGTGACTCTCTTTCAGTCATCACAAGGCAATTCTTTGTTTTGCATGCACTGCTTGATTAGTGTCTAACTTCAGAATAACTACCAATATACACCTTCTTAAACCTTACTGGTTGTACTTAGTTTCCCCTCCAGTGTTTGGCAGTGCAGTGTCAGACACCTTGGGTGACATTTTTCCTAGAAACCATGATGGAATGAGCTCCAATACCGAGTTACACACATATCAGCAAGCATACAATGACAAGCACTGTCCCCATAGTTGAAGAGCAGATACTCATGACATTGACTGCCCTTCTCAATACAATTGTGTAACCAGTATAAAAGTATCTGTTGCCATGGATATGAGGTTTCTCACTGTGAACTTTAACACGTTGGTGGATGGTGGCATCCTGAAGAAATCTAGAAATCACCTCATGTTTACTGACAACCACTTAATTTTCAAGCAAACTATTATGATATGTGAGAGATGTATATACACACTACTCCTAATGTAAATAATGTAGTCAGTAGTACACATGCCACAACCATCACACAAAATGAAAAGCAGACATGAGATGAAGCACTGACATGTAACCTCCATAAATTCTAGTGAACTGATAGAGAAAACCCAAATAACAAATGCCTTCAGCAGCCCCATATGCACTCTAAAAACAATACACATATGAACACATAAAGCCACACATCTAATGCAGGACCAACCTATAAACCCACAAGGCAAGACAACACACAATCCAACATCTTAGACAGTGCAGACATCATTGTGAGACACTGATGTTCCGCCACACCAACTTGAGTAAGGGGAAATTCACACTCACTTGCTTATCAAAGGCTGTGATCCACAACAGTATGTACACGCTCATATCTTTGGACCACAAGTAATACAAACTCAACATGTCAAACATATAACTATATTAACAGCCTAGAATGCATGTCCTTTTGCACACCAGTCAGTACATAGACCCCAGGAACTACCGCCCCATTAGCCTGACGAGCCTCGTCTGCAAGGCCATAGAATGTATCATCATGAATCTCATAAACAAAGACATTGGAGATCTCCAAACTCTGGACCCCACACAGTTTGGGTTTGTACAAGGCAGATCATGTCTCCTAAACTTGATAGACTTCTTTAAAGTAGTCACCAAAGCCATAGATGAGGGTAAGGTGGTTCACACAGCCTATTCTAGATCTCGCCATGCTCAACACCATCCCCACTCTGGAATTATAGATAAACTCACTAAACTAGGTATAAATCCCTATGTCACAAGATGGGTTGCCAACTGGCTTACTGACAGAACCCACACCGTGAAAGTAGCAGACTCCAAATCAGACTTCAGACCAGTGACAAGTGAAGTACCACAGAGTTCAGTCCTGGGTCCTTCCTGTTTGGTATCTACTTCTCTGAAGTACTAACACAGAAAGTCTTTGGATAACTAAATTTGCAGATGACTGCAAACTAGGAGCCATAATTGAAACTCCTAATGGTGTGGACATCCTACAAAAGGGCCTCACTGAGACAGATGCCTGGTGTCAAAGACATGGCCTCAAGCTCAATGCCAAAAAGTGCATTGTCATCCCCTTTGGTAAAAACTCTGTATCCATGAATTACCACATAGGCGGTAGTCTACTTAACACCAAAAGTGTGAAAAGACTCTTTGGGACAGAGGTGGACAGTAGTCTCTCCTTTGATATTCACATCGCCACAGTGGTCAGGAAATCTCTGTGGATATTGCCCAAAGGTGGCCACTCCTCTGCAGTAGGCCTCACATCCATGTCATGCAGATCACCACCATGATGATGCTGAAGGGCAAGTGGCATGATTTGCTGTGAAACTGCCACCTAACATGGATAACTGGTGCTGTGGAGCTTGCCAGATCAACCTTGTACATCTGTGCCACCTGGTATTCAACATTATATTGTGGTGCAGCAGCTGTGCTCCTAATCAGCATCAGGTCAGTACCCTAGTCAAATCCTACAAGCCTCAAAACCCAAGTCGTAATACATGAAAAAGTCAAATGAGTGGTCTGGTTGCTAAACAGGCCATCTACATGGAAAAGGCTACATCAAGACTACAGATCCTTGCATCATGTGGGGCAAGTGTGTGGATCAACAAATAGTCTATGGCCTGCTTCATATCTTGAGCTTGGTGCTTGGTGCAAATGTTTTGCTTCTGGTGAGAAAAAGAGAGCAGGACTTTGTATTCCAGCAGAGTGAGGTTATGGTGAGACCAGCAGTAGTAGTATCCAGGCTGCAACAATTCAGGTGACTCCCCTCTTTTCAGTCATCACAAGGCAATTCTTTGTTTTAAGCATGCACTGCTTGATTAGTGTCTAACTTCAGAATAACTACCAATATACACCTTCTTAAACCTTACTGGTTGTACTTAGTTTCCCCTCCAGTGTTTGGCAGTGCAGTGTCAGACACCTTGGGTGACATTTTTCCTAGAAACCATGATGGAATGAGCTCCAATACCGAGTTGCACACATGTCAGCAAGCATACAGTGACAAGCACTGTCCCCATAGTTGAAGAGCAGATACTCATGCCATTGACTGCTTTTCTCAATACAATTGTGTAACCAGTATAAAAGTATCTGTTGCCATGGATATGAGGTTTCTCACTGTGAACTTTAACACGTTGGTGGATGGTGGCATCCTGAAGGAATCTAGAAATCACCTCATGTTTACTGACAACCACTTAATTTTCAAGCAAACTATTATGGTATGTAAGAGATGTATATACACACTACTCCTAATGTAAATAAGGTAGTCAGTAGTACACATGCCACAACCATCACACAAAATGAAAAGCAGACATGAGATGAAGCACTGATATGTAACCTCCATAAATCCTAGTGAACTGATAGAGAAAGCCCAAATAACAAATGCCTTCAGCGGCCCCATATGCACTCTAAAAACAATACACATATGAACACATAAAGCCACACATCTAATGCAGGACCAACCTATAAACCCACAAGGCAAGCCAATACACAATCCAACATCTTAGTCAGTGCTCACTTCATTGTGAGACACACTGATGTTCCCGTCACCAACCTGAGTAAGGGGAAATTCACACTCACTTGCTTATCAAAGGCTGTGATCCACCACAGTATGTACACGCTCATATCTTTGGACCACAAGTAATACAAACTCAGCATGTCAAACATATAACTATATTAACAGCCCAGAATACATGTCCTTTTGCACACCAGTCAGTACATAGACCCCGGGAACTACCGCCCCATTAGCCTGATGAGCCTCGTCTGCAAGGCCATGGAACGTATCATCATGAAACTCATAAACAAAGACATTGGAGATCTCCAAACTCTGGACCCCACACAGTTTGGGTTTGTAAAAGGCAGATCATGTCTCCTAAACTTGATAGACTTCTTTGAAGTAGTCACCAAAGCCATAGATGAGGGTAAGGTGGTTCACACAGCCTATCTAGATCTCGCCAAGGCGTTCAACACCATCCCCCACTCTGGAATTATAGATAAACTCACTAAACTAGGTATAAATCCCTATGTCACAAGATGGGTTGCCAACTGGCTTACTGACAGAACCCACACCGTGAAAGTAGCAGACTCCAAATCAGACTTCAGACCAGTGACAAGTGAAGTACCACAGAGTTCAGTCCTGGGTCCTCTCCTGTTTGGTATCTACTTCTCTGAAGTACAGGCTAACACAGAAAGTCTTTGGATAACTAAATTTGCAGATGACTGCAAACTAGGAGCCATAATTGAAACTCCTAATGGTGTGGACATCCTACAAAAGGGCCTCACTGAGACAGATGCCTGGTGTCAAAGACATGGCCTCAAGCTCAATGCCAAAAAGTGCATTGTCATCCCCTTTGGTAAAAACTCTGTATCCATGAATTACCACATAGGCGGTAGTCTACTTAACACCAAAAGTGTGATAAGAGACTTTGGGACAGAGGTGGACAGTAGTCTCTCCTTTGATATTCACATCGCCACAGTGGTCAGGAAATCCTTCTACGTGGCATACCTCATCACAAAAGGTTTCTCATCCAGAAAAAAAGAGGTCATTGTTCCCCTCTACTCATCACTCATTAGACCCATTATAGAGTACAATGCCCCTTTTGGTATGTACCTCACAAGACATCTACAACAACTGGAAAGGCTGCAAAAATACCTCACAAAGAGGATTACTGGCCTCAAACAGATGCCTTACACAGACCGTCTCAAAAAACTCCAGCTTTACTCCGTCATGTATCGCCTACTTAGAGGTGATCTCTGCCTAACATACAAAGCTATGTCAAACCCAGAGCTGTTGGACATGCTCCACTTAAAGAAATCCCAATCCCTCCAAGCTACATGCTCTAGGGACCTAAACCTTGTCACCACAATAAACAGAACATGCTGGAGGGATAGATTCCTGTCCCAGAAACTCCCATACTCTGGAACAGACTACCTATATTTGTCAAACAGAGCTCCTCATTAACACTATTCAAGAAAAATCTTGATGATTGGATGGCAAATAGGAAATTCACCCCAGGGATCACTTCTGTGGTTCTGCTTGACAGGGGCACAGGAAAATAATTTTCTTGGGTGGCGAAAGCCAGGGTACCTTTTTGGCTAGGCTTGTATAGGCTCTAGGGCCAATAGCCTAGTACCTATCTATGAACCTATGAGCCTATGAGCAGGTTGTCACCATGCACACCTCACCTCCCACAGATCTCCCAAACACAAACATAAGCATGCTATACATAATACATCCACTGCAGACAGCAACACACATTATTTTTTTGCTCCAGTCTCTTACCTGTCAAGACCTTAAAGCAGAACAGTAATACAAACATGTTAGTCATATGGCATTCCATTGTAAGACACACAAATGTACCCCTCAACAGGCTGGATAATGATGTGTTCATGGTCATGGTCAGTTGCCTGCCTATATCACACATGAACTCATGTATCCTAAAACAGGAACCACTGTGACTCTGTCATAGTCCATGTTGTTCTGAATGATATGAGATGTATCTCACTGGACTATATGTAGAGAGACATGACTGAACTGTCAGACTATGTGTCTCTGGCAGGTATGCCCCTAGCCTTAAGGTGCAATTTATCTTCATCTAGGATAATGCCTCAATATAAATAGAAAACTATTTTTCTCAATGATTACCTAATTTTCTGATGTCATTCTAAGTGGATACAGTATCCGTTAGCCTTGGATGACATGATCAGCAGACCCTTGTGCTTTGCCAGACATGGTCTTCCTCTGTCACCCCCTGGGATATTAAATACTGGGCAAGACTCTGGCCACCTCCATAGTGACCTCCATATTACAGCAACCTTGAGCTTGTGCTGCTAAATGCTAGGTGTCTTAACATGAAACTGAACTCACTGGAAGCAGTCCACGCTGTGGAAGCAGAGGTGCTGGAAGCTGTTAAAGAATGGGGGGGGGGCGGAGGGTGACAGGGGCACGTAGTGATCTAAAAAGGGCAATTTTTTTAAACTATTTACTACCACAACATAGGTTCACTTGGAGGACATTTTAAGCTTAGCCAATTTCCATTTTGGTGCTTGAATTAACATTTCCTGATTGGTCTTACCTGTCCCATGGCTGATAATTGTATATTAGCCCTAGTGAGAATAAATGTGATCACACTGTAGATAATTTGAGGGGACCCATGTAAGGGATGCAGCATTTAGGAATTGCCTCTATCCATTAGTGGTATGAGGGATAATCCTAGAATATATTTTTTATTACCCATCCTTAGATCCAAGTTGCATTTGAATATGGACAGGGATGAGCTTTGTTTTACTTGAATGGATGATAGTCTGTTCTAGATATAGATTCATAGGTTCATAGGTTCATAGGTGGGTACTAGGCTAGCTGCCTGAAGGCATTTATTAGCCTAGCCAGAATGTGTTGACTTTCGCCAACCCCTTAGATTAGCTCCCTGTGCTTCTGTCCAGCAGAGCCACTGAAGTGATCCCTGAGGTAAACTTTCTGTTTCCCATCCACTCGTCAAGGCTTCTTTTGAAGAGTGTTAGCAAGGAGCTCTGCCTAATGTAGATTGGGGTCTTGATCCAAAGCATGGGAAGTCTCTGGGAGAAGAATCTATCCCTCCAGCACATCCTATTTATTGTTGTGGTGAGATCTAGATCCCTGGAGCCTGTGGCTTGAGGGGATAAGGTTTTCTTTAGGTGGAGCATGTCCATCAATTCTGGGTTAGACATGGCCTTGTATGTCAGGTAAAGATCACCTCTGAGTAGGCGGTATGCAACCGAGTACAACTGGAGTTTCTTCAGTTGAGCTGCATAGGGCATCTGCTTGAGGCCATTGATCCTCTTGGTGAGGTACTTCTGTGGTCTTTCCAGCTGTTGCAGGTGTCTTGTAAGGTACATCCCAAATGGGGTGTTGTACTCTTAGATGGGTCTGATGAGTGATGAGTAGAGGGGCACAATGACCTCTTTTGATCTGGATGCAAACCCTTTTGTGATTAGGTGGGCCATGTAGAAGGATTTTCTAACCACTTTGGCAATGTGATTATCAAAGGTGAGATTACTATCTACTTGGGTCCCCAGATCCCATATTATGTCTTCCATATTTAGGGGACTACCATCTATGTGGTAGTTTGTGAGTACTTTGTTTTTTCCAAAGGGGATGACTATGCACGTTTTGGCATTTAGCTTGAGGCCATGATTTTGACAGCAGGTATCCGTCTCAATGAGACCCTTTTGGAGGATGCCTGTGTCAGCCGGAGAGTCAATTATAGCCCCTAGTTTGCAGTCATCTGTGAACCTGGTCAGCCATAGTCCTCCTGTGCTTGCCTGTTTCTCTGAGAAGTATATGCCAAACAGGAGGTGTCCTAGGACTGAGCCCTGGGGAACACCACTTGTAACCGGTTTAGAGACGGACCTAGCTCCCGCAACTCTCACCATGTGGGTTCTGTCCATGAGCCAGTTGGCAACCCATCTTGTGATGTAGGGGCTTATGTTCAGGCTGGTGAGCTTGTTTATAATACCAGAATGGGGAATGGTGTTGAAGGCCTTAGCAAAGTCTAGGTAGGCTGTGCGTACCACCTTTCCCTCGTCTATAGCCTTGGTAACTGTCTCAAAGAAGTCCACCAGGTTTAGGAGGCATGATCTGCCCTTAACAAAGCCAAACTGGGTAGGGTCCAGTGTTTGGAGGTTCCCAATATCTCTGTTAATGAGTTCCATGATGATGCGCTCCATAGCCTTGCAGACCAAGCTAGTCAGGCTTATAGGGCAATAGGTCCCGGTGTCTGTTGTGGCTCCACCTTTGTGGAGTGGAATAACCATTGCTGTGTGCCACTCCATGGGTATGTAGCCTGTGGAGAGGCTGAGTTTGAACAGTGTGTTTAGGTGAGGGGTTAGTTTGTCTTTGAGCTCATGTAGGACACAGCCTGGGACATCGTCCGTTCCCTTTGATGCTGTGTTTTTGGCTTTGGAGAGGGCTGTTTTAACCTAAGCGTCTGTGATTTCAGGGACTCTACATTCTTCTGGTATGGTTATGGGCCCTTTTGGGGGTGAGAGGGGGTGAAGTTTGTGATGAACCTGCCTGCCAGGATGTAGGCGATATCAGTCGGTTCAGTGTATTTTGTGCCATTCTGCACTAACTCCGAGCAGATCTGAGCATTGCCATAGCTAAAGAATGCATTGTGGTTATCTTTGGAGTCCTTGGCAATTTTTCTTTTGAAGCTCACCTTGGATGATTTTATGAGGGATCGTAGTTTCTTGCTGATACTGATCAGGGATGTCTTCCCTTCTTGGGATTTTACTCTTTTCTGTACTAGTTTCCTCCTTCTATTGTATAGCTTGTTTATGGCAGGAGTCCACCAAACTGGTTTCCTTTTCTTGGAGGAGTGAGTCTTGGTTTTGCTTGGGATGGCACGATCCATGCAGTCTTGTAGCTGCCCGTAGAATGCATTAGTAAAGGATTTTGCTTGGACAGTGTTATCCTTCAGCATGGGGGCTTTGAAACTTTCCACCTCAGTCTTAAGTAACGTGAAGTTTGCTTTTGAAAAGTTTTTCATAGTGGCTTTCTTGTCCAGGGGTGGGGGCGAAATATGGATATCCAAAGTGATTTGTTTATGGTCAGATCTAACCAGCGAGGGGTTGACCTCTGGTGTGGAACACCAGTCACCCATGTTGGTGATGACCAGGTCCAATATATTGTCACCTCTGGTGGGAGTGTTGACCAGTTGAACCAGGGTGTTTGAGTTTATAAATTCTAGGAAAAGTTGGGCAAGGGAGTTAGTACTTGAGTAGTTCTCCCAGTTAATGTTTGGGTAATTGAAATCACCCAATATTTGGGTGTTTGGTAGGACCTTTATGTTTCCCAGTGTTTCCAAAAACGCAGAATGGGGGTCCTGGGACAGGGTGGGTGATCTGTAGCAAGCTACAATTTGAATTGCAGTTTTGCCCATTGTTAGTTGCACGTGGATGATCTCTGAAGCATCGTGCTGTGCCACTAACCTGGAGGTGTGGGTATCCTTGATGAATATGGATACGCCCCCACCTTTTGTATTTCGGTTTGGTTCTGTGGCCAAAATGAATGGTATGAGTTGTAGCCTGGTAGTGCTGGGGTGCTCTCTGGAGCTTTAAACCAGGTTTTTGTTACTGCACATATATCGATTTTCTCCATACTGAGGAGTGGCTCAGGTGCATGCATTTTGAGGTTTAGACTTCTGGCATTGAGTAGCACTACCCTCCGTTTTTTTGTTACTAGTGCTATTTACAGTGGTGGGTTTGTCTTTTGAGCCTTGCCTAAAAAAGGCATTATGGGGGTGGCAAGAACCATGGCAAGTATTCGAAAGCCTAAGGATGACAGGTGCAAGCCGTCTCTAGCGAAGCAGCATGGCTTGTCGAGCATGTCCTTCCAGGTGGACAGATACTGGATCCCCTTTGAATGACACCAAAAACTTAGCCAATTCTTGAAATCGAGAATTTTTTTCTTTATACAATGGTATCATTCTTGGTGAGGGCAGGATGCTACTCAGGGTCAGGGTCATACCGGCCTGGGCTACATGATCAGAGAGCTCTTCAATGTCTCTTTTCATGTAGTCCAGGGAGGTATGGCTAAGGTCATTCACACCAACATGTACAATGACAGAGTCATATTTGTACTTTTTCTGGAGTGACCTGAGTGCTTGTGTTATGTGGCGGATCCTGGTACCCAACAGGCAGCTAACAGTAACCTTCTCCTTATTCAGCCTAGTGAGTGTGACATCAGTGTGCCTCACTATAGAGTCACCTATTACTAGTATGTTGGGAATGGTATTTTGCATTAAGGGCTGTGATTGTATGGCACACTGGTTTTGGGAAGTATGTGTTTCATGGTTTGTGTTTGGGGGGGTGGAGGTTGCATGGATGTTTGCTTTGGAGGTCTCTGTTGGTTTTGTAGATTTTTATTTAGATCCTCTGAGTATGTTTCCATGTATTTATGTGCGTTTTTTGCCGGTGCTGGTTTAATGGATCTATGCAAGACTGGTGGTGTGATGCAAGTATTTCCCTTCTCCTCTTGACTGTCTGATCCAGTTTTGAGTTGAGAGAGTTTAGCCTCCAGTTTGGCTGTATAACTGCATCTCTCACATGTATTAGTGTTTGGTGGTAGAAGGAGGGGATTGTCTGTGTACATGAGGCAGTTGTAACATTGCCTCAAAATGCCCAGATTCACCAGTTGGACTGGAGAGTACACCTGAAACTGCCCTTTGGACATGCCTGGATAGGTACAATGAACTGTTTTACTGGATGGCTGGTAAGGTCGAATACAGAGCCTTGTCCTTCTGTGCAGTACAGGAGGGTCTAGTGCTAGGGCTTATAAGTGCTTGCTATAAGTTTTGAGCAAGTGCCAGGCTGAGAAATGAATGGCTTGAGTGCTTAACTCATTAACCCTGAGTACCTTCTCATGGCGCCTTTGTGCTTAACACCGAGCACGCCACGAGAAGACACTAATTTCAAGCTCTTATCCCCGAGTGCCTTCCACAAGCGTGAGGAACTCAATTGCAGATCTGTGGCTGAGCTTAATGCAAAACACACTGAAATTGTAACTGAACTTGTAATTTATCTTATGCAGTTACGATTCAGCGTGATTTTACATTAAGGTCACATTAAAATTTTACTCTGAAATCCCTTCCAAAGTAGTTATTAAAGTAGTTGATAAAGCAAGTGGTGGCAGCCAATCGGATTCTTGCAATCCAAGTCACCATTTGCGTCACACCTCCACTCCTAATTTATAGATGAAGCATATTCTACACACGCCCCTTCCTTATTCTCTTTTTTTTTTTTTTTTGACTTGGCTGCTCTGTTTCTTGCAGATCAATTAACTTTGAGACTGCAGCAGAAAATACATCTACACATTACTACACCACACAGTAAAGCACTTCAATCTTGCAGATTTTACATAAATAAAACTTTCATAAACTATGTTTGGCTCAGTATTGACTACATGCTGTGACACTTGACATGCTTAGTCCTCCGTCATGACTCAGGAATTGTGCTTAGAATGTCAAAAACTGAAGAAAATATAGAGGCAGTCTGCTTGCCTATATTGTTGGTGGTGTGGGTTCTTCTATTTTCCTGGGCCAGAGTGGCCCAATCAACAGAATATTTGCCATCCGTCTGATCTCTTGCAGTAAGGGCAGGCTAAAGTGCTGAATGAGCACTAATGCTCATTATAACTAGAAATCATAGAAATCAATAAATTCTGCTATCAAGCCGGAATGACCGTTTTGTGTACTTATTTATTTACTTGTTTGTTTAATTACTTCATTTGAGCAATAAGTAACTAAAGTGGGTTAATGGGACACTTTTTCTGCCCCAAAATGACAGACAGGCACACCTACAGTAAACATGCAAGACATTTGCGTAGGTTGTCAGCATTAACTAGTAAAGGACAAAACAGTAATGTGTTTGCTCCCAAGTTGGCAAGAAGCAGTACGATTGTACGGATCTATTGGCTGAGAAGGGTTGAATGTAAGATGGCGCTTAGCAAGATCTGAGGTAAAAAAGAGGGAAAAATCCCCCGTAGTATTGTAAAGTTGTTAAATAAACAATAGGGACGGTGTGAAATTGTGGGCTCTCTCGTAAGCTTAGGAGTCATTTACTGTGTAGCAGTAGTATTGGTAAGTCTGTGAATCTGCTCAGGTGGTAGTCAAGGTATCAAGAGAACATTGCGAGTCTCTTTTCCTTTACATTTTTAGCCTGGACTTTTTGTATGATCATAAGAAACTTTGGTTTTGAGATAACTGTAGGACAGTGGGTTAGGCTGTTACATGCATTGCAGCCAGACATTCTAGTGAAAGGGCCATGCACGTTGACTTCTGGCTCTGTTGTTCGCCTACATTGTTGTTGTGCGGAGGCATGTGAGCACATTTAAGCCACTGAGAGTGGGAGGGAAAGATTTGGGTGTGCGCACCAAATGGTGAAGGTTTTAAGTAATTTGTGAATGTCTTATAAACATTTTGGTTGTGAAAAGGTGATAGAAAATGCATTACTGTGAATATAAAAATGATACATACTAATTATATCCATTGTAGCTGCTCATCTTAGACTACCATGGTGTAATGTTTGCAACCCTGCTATTGTTCGCTTGTGCAGTTTCTGAAAGTTTTATGCTTTAGCGCACCCCCCCCCCCCCTTGCATTTGTGCAGATGTACTAGTTCATATGTTGTAAAGCAGAAGGATCTCCAGGCTCTTTCCTTTTTGTGAAGTTCTGTTTACATGTGGGTATTGAGTCATCTAGTCTGGCCATCTGAAGTAAATGAGGCCAGGGATGAGTGTTGTGACTCGGGGCCCTTTCTGTTTTACATGTTGTCAGCAGCTGGCATTTATTGTGCTATCTTTTTTATAGGATTAGCTGGGTTGAGGTGGCTGACCATGTAATTCTGATGTCTGGTAACTGTGTGACAGACAGTAGCATTTTTTTATTTTATTTGTAAAAAGGCATACCTTATAAAGGTATGGTTGCTTTGGTGGTCACTTAGATGCTGTAGTTAGATTCCAGTCTTCTGGTCTGGATGAGTTCTAATAGATAATTCTAATAACGGATGAGTTCTAATAGGAGACCGTCTTAGAAGTTGATGTTTTTCCCAGTAGACAAAGTGAAAGGAAAGACTAAGCTCAGAGCAGAATGTTATTGTTAGTGGCTCAGTTTTGAGCCATATGCACTACTTCACTCTAATTTAGACGTGTGGTTTCCCAGTGATCAGAACTGGGATTACACCAAGCTTGAAGTTTTGTTCATAAAAAGGTGCCTTGAAATTAAATGCTTATGAGAGAACGCGAGTGACTTGAAATTACATTCATTGATGGTCTTTGTATTTCTATTATCTTAATACTGTATTTCTGTGTCATGTATTTTTATATGTATACGTGTGTGTGTGTGTGTGTGTACATATATATATATATATATATATATATATATATATGTATATATTACACACACACACACACACACACACACACACACACACACACACACACACACACACACACACACACACACACACACACACACACACACTTTTTTTTTTGCGTTTGTGGGTATGGTTGAAAATGACATGTCAGTTCAGCTGAAATGAACAAGCATTTTTTTTTTTACATTTTAGTTTTCTGTCTGTACAAAGCTATCCTAAGTTGTCCACTATTGTGAGTCTGTCCTCCGCTAACTATATATGATGCTAGGTAGTTCTAGTTGACAAGGTGTAGAGTGCTCTTGTATATATCATAGGCTTCTTGTCATTTTATTCTGTGGTTGTATTAATAAAATTAGATTCTATTATTTTGTATTTGTTTCTATAATGTTGTCTTGCGTTATGCTTGTTTGACTTGGGGGGGGGGGGTCTGAGGTCTTTGCTAGTTGGATCGGTGTGGTGCCACTGTTCAGAATGACTGCAGTGGTGGAGGTATGCCTCTTTCCTTTGTCTTATGTTGTGCAGTTTTGTGCATTTTGAATCACTGGCTGAATAAATGACATTGTAGAAAAGTGTGGGTTTCATTGTCTTTCATTCTCGTCAGTTATGTCAGGTGTGATCTGTTGGAGGTTGAAGACTTTCATTATTGGCTCTTAAGTTGGATTATTTTTAATGGTTTATTCTAGGCACATATGTGCTTCAGTCATTGATGGAACTGCCAAACAGAATAGTCTCCAGCTTGTGGCACCATGTTGTTCTTTTATTTCCTCGTTAATAGGGTAAGTGAAAGGGTCCTGATCAGTGGGCTGTTTTCAGATGTGACTTGGGCCACTTGGCAACAACAAATGCTCAGTAAACTGCAAATGAAATTTCAACCAAGAAAAATACATTATTGTGTGTTCCTTCTATACTAAACATTGCATGCTTACCTACTCATGTTTATATGTATGCATTCAGGATCCTGCATGTGACCTACAGGAATCTGCGTTATGAATGTGATCTGTAAAGTAATTTCTGTTTACTGTGTGGCATAAAAGGAATAATGTGTTCATTTATTTTTCTTGTGTTGAATAAAAGACGTGTACAGTAGAAAATCCATTTCTCTAAGTGAACATGAGTAGAACATATTTTCAGAAAAATAACTTTTACATGTGTTTAGAATTAAAATAGTTTTAGGAGGAAATTATTCACAAGGCAAAATGAAATGGCAAAGGCACTGTTAGAACTGTAGTAGAAGATTCATGTACTGTGAAGTATTTGTAGATCAGGACCCTTTCACTTACCTTTCCTGTTTGGTATCTACTTCTCTAAAGTACAGGCTAACACAGAAGGCCTTTGGCTAATGAAGTTCACAGATGACTGCAAATTAGGAGCCATACTGAGTTCCCATATGATGTGGACATCCTACAGAAGGACCTCACTGAGGCAGATGTCATTTTGGTGCATGTACATGCCAGGCATTATTACTGAAGGGTAATTTAGGGACATATTTCATTCTGGTGCTTGTGCATACTTTGTCATTTTATTGTAGGGGTCCCTTGGATGAATGTTTCATTTTGTTGCATGTTCTTGCCAGGAAGTGTTACTGAAAGGTTGTTTGGGGAGCTATTTCATTCTCCTCCTCATGCACACTTCACCATTTCACTGTAGTGGTCCCTTGGGTGAATCTTTCATTTTGGTGCATGTTCTCGCCAGCAAATGTTACTGAAGGGTTGTTGTTTTTTCCAGTGTGGTTAAAGTTGAACTCATTTGGAGAGCATAGTCTTAATTATTTTATATATTTTACATAAATATGATCACCTAGTCTCAGATGTAGCTAAGGAATGCCTCATGGTTATCCTTAGCTAGGGATGCTAATTTTGATTCATAGTTTGCTTTAGAGGACTTTACAGGATGTCGTATTTGCGTGCTCAAGCTGAGAAGGATGTGCTTCCAGTTCTGAGACTATTCCTTCATGTTCTTAGGCAGTAGTTTCTTCCTCTTACTGTATAACCTGTTTATGGCAGATGTCCACCACACAGGCTGTTTTTTTTTAGAGGATGTTGCTTTGGTCCTATCAGCCTAGTTAATGCAATTGCATAGGTGTTTATACAGAGCATCGGTGTATATCCCATTATAGGTGCCCTTGCCATCAGGAGGCATTTTTTAGTTTAATTTCTCCTGGGGGGGGTGTAAGGTTGATGTAATCGGTACTTTGAATGAGACTGTTTTATGATCAGTCTTCACCAGGGAGGACCACACTTGTGGTGGTAAACCGATCTCCCATGTTAGTGAGTACCAGATTGAGAATGTTTGGACCCCTTGCGGGGGGTTCCAAGGCACTGGAGTTAACTAAGCCCAAGAATCTTTGGGCGAGCATGTTAGTGCACATACAGAGTACCTAATCCAGTCTTCCAGTATGATTGTAACAATGCTAACTGATGGCTTCTGGAGAAAAGGTTATGAATTACCCAAGGACAATAATTATGGTTATAGAGTTCTTTTACTTCAAAAAATGTTTAGTAAGCCACTTTCTTATTCCATCAATATCTCAAGTTAGTGATACTAACAAGCATCCCTGGTTATGTAGAAATGTTGGAATGATGGAGAACAGCAACAGTGCTGATCAATATAACCAAACATTCTGAAAGTATATTCTGATTTAGTCTTTGTTTGTATTGAATAATGTCTGGGTGGTATGAGAGGCTTAGTATTTTATTGCTGATTGTTGGCATTGCTCAACCAGATATTTTGTACAATATTTCTGCCTTTTTTACTTCTGTGTCTTAATCTAACCAGAGGAATGGTTAGGTGAGATAACATGAATTACTACTGTTTGGACTAATTCTTACACAGATGGACCAGATAACTTAGCCATTTCTGCTTATAATTCTCTTTGTGATTATATTCAGTAGTTGCCTGAGTGAGGTGAAGGTTATTACTTGCTAACTACAACCAGCATGGAGCTACCACATATTTTGGGCATTTCTCCTGGTTCTGTCAGTCGTGTGGAAATTGGGTGGGAGGAATGGCTCAGTAATATCTGTTATACTATTTTACTGAATTACTCACGTCTTCTCCTAACAGATGATGATGATGATTCTGTGTTACATAACACCTGCATAAGGTAATATAATGAATGCCTACTCAACAGGTTATGTGCAACAATTATCACCTGTGTCTGAGCATGCATAACTTTCAAGCGAATGAATGTTTCAATCACCTGTGTCTGAGCATGCATAACTTTCGCCAATGAATGTTTCAATCACCTGTGTCTGAGCATGCATAACTTTCAAGCGAATGAATGTTTCAATCACCTGTGTCTGAGCATGCATAACTTTCTGCGAATGAATGTTTCAATCACCTGTGTCTGAGCATGCATAACTTTCAAGCGAATGAATGTTTCAATCACCTGTGTCTGAGCATGCATAACTTTCAAGCGAATGAATGTTTCAATCACCTGTGTCTGAGCATGCATAACTTTCAAGCGAATGAATGTTTCAATCACCTGTGTCTGAGCATGCATAACTTTCAAGCGAATGAATGTTTCAATCACCTGTGTCTGAGCATGCATAACTTTCAAGCGAATGAATGTTTCAATCACCTGTGTCTGAGCATGCATAACTTTCAGCGAATGAATGTTTCAATCACCTGTGTCTGAGCATGCATAACTTAAGCGAATGAATGTTTCAATCACCTGTGTCTGAGCATGCATAACTTTCAAGCGAATGAATGTTTCAATCACCTGTGTCTGAGCATGCATAACTTTCAAGCGAATGAATGTTTCAATCACCTGTGTCTGAGCATGCATAACTTTCAAGCGAATGAATGTTTCAATCACCTGTGTCTGAGCATGCATAACTTTCTGCGAATGAATGTTTCAATCACCTGTGTCTGAGCATGCATAACTTTCAAGCGAATGAATGTTTCAATCACCTGTGTCTGAGCATGCATAACTTTCTGCGAATGAATGTTTCAATCACCTGTGTCTGAGCATGCATAACTTTCAAGCGAATGAATGTTTCAATCACCTGTGTCTGAGCATGCATAACTTTCAAGCGAATGAATGTTTCAATCACCTGTGTCTGAGCATGCATAACTTTCGCGAATGAATGTTTCAATCACCTGTGTCTGAGCATGCATAACTTTCAAGCGAATGAATGTTTCAATCACCTGTGTCTGAGCATGCATAACTTTCAAGCGAATAAATGTTATCACCTGTGTCTGAGCATGCATAACTTTCGCTTAATAAATGTTTCAATCACCTGTGTCTGAGCATGCATAACTTTCAAGCGAATGAATGTTTCAACCACCTGTGTCTGAGCATGCATAACTTTCAAGCGAATAAATGTTTCAATCACCTGTGTCTGAGCATGCATAACTTTCAAGTGAATAAATGTTTCAAGCACCTGTGTCTGAGCATGCATAACTTTCAAGCGAATGAATGTTTCAATCACCTGTGTCTGAGCATGCATAACTTTCAAGCGAATGAATGTTTCAATCACCTGTGTCTGAGCATGCATAACTTTCAAGCGAATAAATGTTATCACCTGTGTCTGAGCATGCATAACTTTCAAGCGAATAAATGTTATCACCTGTGTCTGAGCATGCATAACTTTCAAGTGAATAAATGTTATCACCTGTGTCTGAGCATGCATAACTTTCAAGCGAATAAATGTTATCACCTGTGTCTGAGCATGCATAACTTTCAAGTGAATAAATGTTTCAATCACCTGTGTCTGAGCATGCATAACTTTCAAGTGAATAAATGCAGCTCATTATCACATTAACAAAAAGTGCAGCTTCACTATAGCACTAAGTCATTAGCACTTTTCAGGTAAAACTCTCAGATTATTTATAGTTCTAACATGGTAAAAGAATGGTGCCTGTATGTTGTACTCATAGGCAGATATCAAAGTTTGTTTCAAACTTCGGTTATGGAAATTATGATTTTTTTCATATTTTAGTAAATAACTTTGCAAGGGAGCATCTGAATGTGCCAAGTAATATCTCATTTTGAAGACAGTATTGCTGGTTCTAACATGGTAAAAGAATTGTGCCTGTATGTTTGACACATGTGCAGATATCAACGTTTGTTTCGGACTTAGGTTATGGAAATTATTATTTTTTTTCATATTTTGGTAAATAACTTTGCAAGGGAGCATCTGAATGTGGTAAGTAATACCTCATTTTGAAAAGATTATCTATAGTTCTAACATGGTAAAAGAATTGTGCCTGTATGTTGTACTCATAGGCAGATATCAAAGTTTGTTTCAGACTTAGGTTATGGAAATTATGATTTTTTTCATATTTTGGTAAATAACTTTGCAAGGGAGCATCACATTGTGTGAAGTAATGCATCATTTTGAAGACAGTGTTACTCCTTACAACATGGTAAAATAACTGTGTCTAGGCACTGTACACACGTACAGATATTACAGTTTGTTTAGTCTTGTACAAATATGAAAATTATACATCTACAATACTTCTCATTATTATGCCCATATCTTTGCTTGGGAGCATGGTAATCACACAAATGATGCGTCATTTTGAAGCTGACATTCAGATGCACAACTTCTACACTGATATGTAGGCTCTGTCTGTTACAGGTGATGAGATATTATGCGTTGTTTATTTATCAATTATGAGAAATAATATACTAATCATATTTCTGTGAATATCTCATGAAAGGAGCATCACGTGGTAATGGTTAAGGTATCATTTTAAAGCTGACATTCATACTAACAAATTAAATTCAAATTGTATGGGTCTGCTTGGTACATAGACCAAGATATTGTGCTTTGCTTTTCCAAAAAGGTAAAAAATATGCACAATATCAGCATTCCTTGCCAAATGTTTAATAATGACTTTGATATGCACTATCAACATTTACACTGTTGGAAAGGTCAGTGTCTGCTGAACAACTTTCGCGTTTACATTTTTAGTGTAGCTCTTATAGTTAAAGAGTTATGAACATTTGTTTTCTGTATAGTATTACAAATGGATTTTCTGAAAATGAGCTCAGGCTGCACTGTTGTTCCTATGGTGGAATTAAGCAGGCAGCTTTTTCTGAGCTGCTCCGGAGTGAATGAGTTAAGTTGAAAGTTTGTCTAGTTCCAAGGGAAAAATTGAAGAGCTGTATATGTGTGTATATATATATATATATATATATATATGTATATATATATATATATATATATATATATATATAAATAAATATATATATATATATATATATATATATATATATATATATATGGTTCTACCTGACATAATCGAAACCACACAACACCGACAACCACATCACCGACACCACATATTCGACAGTCCATAAACACGAAACCACACATAACCGACAACGAAATAACCGACGGTACACAAACACGAAACCCCATACAAAACAAAACACATCCCCATTCCACAAACCACACACACAACACAAGCACACCAAAATCCTTACAAGCCCACACTAAACCTTACCCTAACCCTAAGGTCCGTCACTATCGACACTTACCTACCCGCTCCTAACCCTAACTCACTTAACCCGCCTATCGCCCTAACCCTAACTCACTTAACCCCTATCGCTCCCTAACCCTAACTCACTTAATCCATCCCTATCGCTCCCTAACCCTAACTCACTTAACCCACCCTATCGCTCCTAACCCTAACTCACTTAACCCACCCCTATCCCCACAGACCGTCAATCTCCACACTTACCTGCCTCGCACCCTAACGTCCGTCACTACCGCATACTCACACAGCCTTTCCCCATGTCGGCATCCTCGGCGTTGGTGTTGTCATCCGTCGTGTCGGTCTTCTGCATTGTCGATGTTCTGCAACCCGCGATTCGCGTCGGTCTTCTTCGCTTTCGATCTTCTGGAGCTCCGGATTCCGATGTCGGTCTTCTCAGCTGTCGACGAAGTCAGGTAGAACCATATATATATATATATATATATATCCATCTCTCCTCAACATTCAGTTTAGATACCTGCATTGAGTATTTCTGATGCCATTTGACTTACTGATAGTAGGTCCATCTGTATTAGGTCAGAGGATGCCTTGTATGCCAGACACGTCACCTCTAAGCATTCTGTAGGATACTGAGTATAGTGATAAATCTTTGAGGTGGTCCATGCAAGACATACTCTTTAGGACTTGTATCCTTTTATAAGGTATCTCTGTGGGTATTCCAATTGTTGCATGGATCTGGACAGATACATGCCAAAGTGGGCATTATCAAAATGATTGATCTAATAAGGGCTTTGTAAAGGGGGACAATAGCATCTCTAGATCTAGTGACAATCAATTTGTTTATAAGCTGTGCAATATAGAAAGACTTTCTTATGACTCTGGGCAAATGTTGATCAAAAGTTAGGTCACAGTATATACACAAGTTCCAAAATACCAAAGAACTGGGTCAGTTCTCAGGAGGCATTGTCAATTTGGCAGTTCCCTGGAGTAGATGACTTCCCAAAGGATATGATAATGTATTTCTTGGACTTTAGTTTTGATTCATGACTCTAGTACCAGTTATTGTTTGGGACAAACCTTCCTACATGATGGTTAAGTCATTTGGGGATTCAATAACTGCTCCTAGCTTGCAGTCATCTCAAACTTAGTCAGCCAAAGCCCTTTGGTATTTCATTTTACTTTTGAGATGTATATGCCAAACAGAAAAAGTGTCAGCACTGAACCCTGGGGGGACACCACTGGTGACTGGTCTCCTTCCCTATTTTGATCTCTTGCATCTTGTGAGCAAACATACATGTATATGTTCTTTGATTCACCTTCCTGATTGTATTAACCAGATTGTATTAAATTATATTCCTTGTATAATACAGCACCACTTGTTAGAATGTGTTTTAAATTTGTAGTTTGGAATAGTCTTCTAGTGAGCAATGAAAAAAAATGTATGAACTAATAATGGCCAAACTACCCATTTCAGAAAATTTCAACCATAAAAGGCCATTCAAACTTTTGTCATTACAATCCACCAATATCAGTAAATATGCAAAATCTCTGCAGAAGTAAGTCATCTAAATAATTCCACATTAAAGGGATCTGTAACTAATGAAGAGGTTGCTACTAGAAAACAACTTTATATTTCATCATTTTATCTGTAAATAAAGTGCCTGTTGCCCTTGAAGAATAAATTGCCTATGCTACATTAAAACATGATAAGCTAGTAATTTTGCAATGCAGAATGGATGGAAAACTGATAGTGGGTTCATAGTTAAGTAACTCCTCCAAAGCAGGACATTCGTAGAACTGCAGCATCCACTCCCATTAAAGTACAACACAGCACAGTATCAGCGATCCACCTGCATACTGTGGGAATAGTACCCATAGCCTTCTGCATCAAAAGCAAGTATACTACCTGTTGTGCTATTAACAATGCAAATGACTTAGCATAAGTAGCATTAAACTTCTCTTCCCCTGAAGTTCTCAGCTCCTTGTAAAATCCACTTGACGATTAACTAAATCTCTCAACTTCACAGTACAAGAAATGTGGAAAAAGCCAAAATTTATTTGGGGGGACATAGGCCCAAAACCAGAGACACATTTTAAATATTGCTTGTATAATCTTAGAAAATTGCTAAAATAAAGTGTTTTGTGTTACCCTGTGTTTTCTGAAAGATGGAAGACTGAAACTTAAAGAGTTATCATTATTTAGTGAATTCAGTTCTCACAGATTTGCCAGAAAACCACAAATTTTAAAAGAAAGAGACAAAGAGTGGGAGCCAAATATTCTCTGAAAATCTGGACAGTGGAGAGCTATGGACGTAACTCCCTGAATCACAAGTGGTGATATGGGTAGAGAATTCAGCCTCTTGTTTGAGCATGAGTGACCCTAACCACCAGGTATACCTAACTGGGACATTTTACACACACACACACACACACACACACACACACACACACACACACACACACACACACACACACACATGGGAGCAGCATAACTCCTGCAAATAAAAGAACAAAACTCTCTTTACCGGCATGACTCTGGCAGCACCAGTGGAACAGCAGCAGCATCACTCCTGTAACACAGAGCAATAAGAGAACAAGAACAGCTAGTTTAGTTAGTTTAACTTCCCTGCATGAATCCACGTTAGTGTGAAAACTCCACTTCATTAATTTTTCCCGACAGGTCTTGCAGCTGTAAAAGTGGGGGGGGGGTGGCTCCCCATCCCTCTGGCTCTATGGTTCTGGCACCCACGTGTAGAAGAATTACACATTTGTGCAGACATGCTAACCTAGTTCATGTCTTTGGGGAGCACCCCAGCCATATTGTACTACACCTCCTTTGAATTAGAAATATAACCTTGAGCCCCATCTACAAATCCAATACTCGGGAACTACTGTAAAGCAGACCTCTAGCTATTAGGTGATACTTTGTCCAAATCTGAAGTCCCCATACACACTGAGAACACTGCGCTCTATGCAGACATGTTCACAGAAACTCTCTATGAGTGTGTTAATAGCTGCATAGAGGTATCCATACCAACCAGGGAGACATACACACCTAACTGAAAATCCAGCCACCCTGCTGGAATCATAGAGTATATGCTGTATAACAGTAGGAAGAAATGCATGGAAGAACATAGCAGTGCAGCACACAGCAGGATAGACTCACTCAAAGTAAACAAATAAACAGAGGGTAAATGAAGTCTACCACAGACACATTTGTTGTAGGTTTGTGCTCCCAGGCCAAAGACAACCACAAAGCATACTTTATCTATGTCCACAACTGCAAAGTTAAGACACAATTGTGTGCATATGTCAGTGTAAGTGGAACCACCTATAATGGGGTAGATGGTATATCATACTTCATTGCTGAAAAGATTGGGCCCCAACCTTACCCCTCTCTCCACCCTCAAGATTCCCTTAGGAGATAACATCACATATAAGTACACCTGCTATCATTTGGGTTCATGTCCTTAATGCTCTCTCTAAGACCAAGTACACTGCATCAATAGTCCCTAACACTATCCCAGAATGCCCTCTAAATAGCATGAATCATTACCTTTCATGGCTTCTGGAACTAGTATTTCACTGTAGCCACCAAACAGGCATTGAGCTTTGTGAATGGAGACCAGCAACAGTCATCCCTCTGCAGAAAAGTGGGCCATCTACAGCCCCTGGTGAATACAGACCTGCAAGTCTCAGTAGTCTGATATGTGAAGTCACGTAAAGAATTATCAGGGAAATGATCAATAGAGATGTAAGACATCTACAGACACTGCACCAAACCCAGTCTTGTTTTCTCATGGGCAGATCCTGACTACCCTACTTGGTGGACCTATTTGGAAAAAATAAACAAAGCAATGGTTGAGAGAAACATAATTCACTCCACCTACCATGGCCTGACAAGGCATTTGACACTATAACCCATCATGCATTGCTGACAAACTCAAATGGTTAGGTACAAACTAGTATGCTAGCCAGTGACTAGTATGCCAGCCAGTGGATAGCCAAGTGACTGACAGACAGGATACAGGAAGTTAAAACCAGGAGTCCACCTCTACAATGTAGCAGGCCACCATTGGACTCCCTCATGAATGATTCCTCGGACTGCTCCTTTCAGGGATTTATGTGTCTGCAGTCACAGCCACTGTCAGTGGTCTGTGGCTGAATAAATTTGCTGATGATTACAAATTGGGGGCTGTCACTGAATCCCACAGTGACAGAAATGTTATCCAGGAGGGGCTGACAGAGACATGCAGTTGTAGTCAGAGCCATGGACTAACAGTTAATGCCAAATATTGCACAATACTATCCTTTGAGGAGTCATCCACCCATGGTAAGAATCTTATTGACAGCGCACTTGTGACAGATGACCCAGTTGTTAGGGAATTAAGGACACATTGATAGTGATCTAGCCCTTGAGTGTAACATGTCTGTAATTCTGGGGAAATCATTCCATGTTGAGCAACCTATAAAAAAAGGTATGGCAGGTACATCAAATGAAGTCATTGTACCACTGAATTTGGCATTCATCAGACTTATCATTGAGTGCAATGCCAATTTTGGCATATAACCAACCAGGTATATCCGACAACTGTAACGTCCACAGAGGTTCCCAGTAAACCACTACACAGTGCACGTAACATGTCCTATGCAGATCACATACAGAGCCTATACATGTATTCTGTCTACTACATGCTTAGGAGGGGAGGTGTATGGCAGTCATACAGGGTGGTGTCAGAACCCACTGTGGACCTCCTGCTTATTCACGAAACTACTAGCACCAGAATTACCTGTTTGCCAGACATACACCTTGGCTGTGGTATAAATGGGACATGCTGGTGAGACAGGTATATAACCCAGAGGCTACACCCTATACTGAACAGGCTCCCCATCCATGTGAAGCAGAGTTCCAACCTAATGCAAATCAAGTGCAAGGTACACAGTTGGATGGGGAACAGGAAAACCATATCTGGTTTAGGACCACTGTCTCAAATGGACACAGGTAAACTGGAGATGTTTCATCTCCCACATCCCGGTCTGTAAATGTTTCATCACCCAAAACCCTGCTAATACTTATCCAGAGTATCAGATCTTCTCAGAATTTAGAGATGCATGGCTAGGCTTCAAGAAGCCCTTGTGTTTGTTAGCCTATTAGACACATATGAAACTATGTCCCCATGAACCTATAATGTTTTACCTTTCTGATGAAATTTTATTCTGTACTGACATTGAATCCTGTGCTCTGACATTGATAGTTTGATTGTAGATGTGTAGGCATAGGTGTGTCCTACAGAATCCTGAAAGTGAATTGTAAACATTTTCATAAGACAGATTTCATTGTGTGATTACACAGCCATTACAACAACATCCATGGTAATATACACATGATATGATTTTAAACTCATTATAAATGGAATTCTACAATATCTGTAAATGACCAGTACAATTAGCATATGAAAAGCACCAATGGATGATAAACACTCATATTAATGTAGACAGTCACCCTGTGCATCAAACACATAGCTTTATTCCCCTGCATCCATGACAAAGATGACAGGGATGTGGCACAGGTATCATCACTTGCACAAGGTGTTTTATGGGGGTGCAGGATGCCTAGGCCAACCAAATAGGTTGGCAAGTGTGTGTGTGTGTGTGTGTGTGTGTGTGTGTGTGTGTGTGTGTGTGTGTGTGTGTGTGTGTGTGTGTGTGTGTGTGTGTGTGTGGGTGTGTGTGGGTGTGTGTGTGTGTGTGTGTGTGTGTGTGTGTGTGTGTATGTGTGTGTATGTGTGTCAGGAAGGGAAGCAGGCAAGTTGGACCTTGGAACTGTGGCATGTTTGTCTGTAGGTGACCTGAATTTGACAGTGGTGTGTGAGTGTGTGTTTGAACATAGCCAAAATCAGTGTTAGCCTTACATGCCTTTATGTTGGACAGCTGTGAGCTGTGCATGGCAGAGCTGACAGTTCATTGTCTCTGCCCCCAAACTTGTAAATTGGCTCTGCCAGGAGTTGCACTGGCACCTGTATGACCAAGGTGAGATGCTGTGCTACTACCTGACTGTGACTGCTGTCTACTGGGAATGTGTCCTCCATGGAGTCACCCAGCACCACAAGTCCATGGCCTGACAAGTCTTGATGTGGCAGTCACTCCCCTCTGGAGCACTGGATGTACTGACACTATGGGAGTGTGATTGTGTATGGCCACATGGACTCTCAGCAGATGTAGTTGCTGATCTACATCCAGGAAGCCGACGCTCAACTCCAACCAGACATTCCAACACAGACACATTGCATTCTAAGACAGTGCACCATCTGTCTCAGACCAATGTGTTTCCACTGCATCAGTCAATCATTCCAGGGTATCAGCAACATGTTTCCATGTATTTATGTGTGTTTTTTGCCAGTGCTGGTTTAATGGATCTATGCAAGACTGGTGGTGTGATGCAAGTATTTCCCTTCTGCTCTTGACTGTCTGATCCAGTTTTGGGTTGAGAGAGTTTAGCCTCTAGTTTGGCTGTATAACTGCATCTCTCACATGTATTAGTGTTTGGTGGTAGAAGGAGGGGATTGTCTGTGTATATGAGGCAGTTGTAACATTGCCTCAAAATGCCCAGATTCACCAGTTGGACTGGAGAGTACACCTGAAACTGCCCTTTGGACATGCCTGGATAGGTACAATGAACTTTTTTTACTGGATGGCTGGTAAGGGCGAATAGAGAGCCTTGTCCTTCTGCGCAGTACAGGAGGGTCTAGTGCTAGGGCTTATAAGTGCTTGCTATAAGTTTTGAGCAAGTGCCAGGCTGAGAAATGAATGGCTTGAGTGCTTAAGTTGAAAGTTTGTCTAGTTCCAAGGGAAAAATTGAAGAGCTGTATATATATATATATATATATATATATATATATATATATATCCATTATATCTCCTCAACACCAAGTTTAGATACCTGCATTGAGTATTTCTGATGCCATTTGACTTACTGATAGTAGGTCCATCTGTATTAGGTCAGTGGATGCCTTGTATGCCAGACATGTCACCCCTAAGCATTCTGTAAAATACTGAGTATAGTGATAAATCTTTGAGGTGGTCCATGCAAGACATACTGTTTAGGACTTGTATCCTTTTATAAGGTATCTCTGTGGGTATTCCAATTGTTGCATGGATCTGGACAGATACATGCCAAAGTGGGCATTATACAAAATGATTGATCTAATAAGGACTTTGTAAAGGGGGACAATAGCATCTCTAGATCTAGTCACAATCAATTTGTTTATAAACTGTGCAATATAGAAAGACTTTCTTATGACTCTGGGCAAATGTTGGTCAAAAGTTAGGTCACAGTGTATACAGAAGTTCCAAAATGCCAAAGAACTGTATCAGTTCTCAGGGGGCATTGTCAATTTGGCAGTTCCCTGGAGTAGATGACTTCCCAAAGGATATGATAATGTATTTCTTGGAGTTTAGTTTTGATTCATGACTCTGGTATCAGTTATTGTTTGGGACAAACCTTCCTACATGATGGTTAAGTCATTTGGGGATTCAATAACTGCTCCTAGTTTGCAGTCATCTCAAACTTAGTCAGCCAAAGCCCTTTAGTATTTCCTTTTACTTTTGAGATGTATATGCCAAACAGAAAAAGTGTCAGCACTGAACCCTGGGGGGAAACCACTGGTGACTGGTCTCCTTCCCTATTTTGATCTCTTGCATCTTGTGAGCAAACATACATGTATATGTTCTTTGATTCACCTTCCTGATTGTATTAACCTGATTGTATTAAATTATATTCCTTGTATAATACAGCACCACTTGTTAGAATGTGTTTTAAATTTGTAGTTTGGAACAGTCTTCTAGTGAGCAATGAAAAAAAATGTATGAACCAATAATGACAAAACTACCCATTTCAGAAAATTTCAACCATAAAAGGCCATTCAAGCTTCTGTCATTACAATCCACCAATATCCGTAAATATGCAAAATCTCTGCAGAAGTAAGTTATCTAAATAATTCTACATTAAAGGGATATGTAACTAATGAAGAGGTTGCTGCTAGAAAACAACTTTATATTTCATCATTTTATCTGTAAATAAAGTGCCTGTTGCCCTTGAAGAATAAATTGCCTATGCTACATTAAAAAATGATAAGATAGTAATTTTGCAATGGAGAATGGATGGAAAACTGATAGCGGGTTCACAGTTAAGTAACTCCTCCAAAGCAGGACATTCGTAGAACTGCAGCATCCACTCCCATTAAAGTACAACACAGCACAGTTTCAGCGATCCACCTGCATACTGTGGGAGTAGTACCCACAGCCTTCTGCATCACAAGCAAGTATACTACCTGTTGTGCTATTAACAATGCAAATGACTTAGCATAAGTAGTATTAAACTTCTCTTCCCCTGAAGCTCTCAGCTCCTTGTAAAATCCACTTGACGATTAACTAAATCTCTCAGCTTCACAGTACAAGAAATGTGGAAAAAGTCAAAATTTATTTGGGGGGACATAGGCCCAAAACCAGGGACACATTTTAAATATTGCTTGTATAATCTTAGAAAGTTGCTAAAATAAAGTGTTTTGTGTTACCCTGTGTTTCCTGAAAGATAGGAAGACTGAAACCTAAAGAGTTATCATTATTTAGTGAATTCAGTTCTCACAGATTTGCCAGAAAACCACAAATTTTAAGAGAAACAGACAAAAAGTGGGAGCCAAATATTCTCTGAAAATCTGGACAGTGGAGAGCTATGGACTTAATTCACTGACTCACAAGTGGTGATATGGGTTGAGAATTCAGCCTCTTGTTTGAGCATGAGTGACCCTAACCACCAGGTATACCTAAATGGGACATTTTACACACACACACACACACACACACACACACACACACACACACACACACACACACACACACACACACACACACACACACACATACACACACACACAAACACACACACACACACACACACACACACACACACACACACACACACACAGACACACACGGGAGCAGCATAACTCTTGCAAATAGAACAAAACTCTCCTTACCGTCTTGACTCTACGGAACATCAGCAGCATAATTCCTGTAACACAGAGCAATAAGAGAACAAAAACAGCTAGTTTAGTTAGTTTAACTTCCCTGCACGAATCCACGTTAGTGTGAAAACTCCACTTCATTAATTTTTCCCGACAGGTCTTGCAGCTGTAAAAGTGTGTGGGGGGGGGGAGGCTCCCCATCCCTCTGGCTCTATGGTTCTGGCACCCACTTGTAGAAGAATTACACATTTGTGCAGTCATGCTGACCTAGTTCATGGCTTTGGGGAGCACCCCAGCCATATTGTACTACACCTCCTTTGAACTAGAAATATAACCTTGAGCCCCATCTACAAATCAAATACTCGGGAACTACTATAAGGCAGACCTCTAGCTATTAGGTGATACTTTGTCCAAATCTGAAGTCCCCATACACACTGAGAACACTGTGCTCTATGCAGACATGTTCACAGAAACTCTGTATGAGTGTGTTAATAGCTGCATAGAGGTATCCATACCCACCAGGGAGACATACACACCTAACTGAAAATCCAGCCACCCTGCTGGAATCATAGAGTATATGCTGTATAACAGCAGGAAGAAATGCATGGAAGAACATAGCAGTGCAGCACACAGCAGGATAGACTCACTCAAGGTAAACAAATAAACAGAGGGTAAATGAAGTCTACCACAGACACATTTGTTGTAGGTTTGTGCTCCCAGGCCAAAGACAACCACAAAGCATACTTTATCTATGTCCACAACTGCAAAGTTAAGACACAATTGTGTGCATATGTCAGTGTAAGTGGAACCACCTATAATGGGGTAGATGGTATATCAAACTTCATTGCTGAAAAGATTGGGCCCCAACCTTACCCCTCTCTCCACCCTCAAGATTCCCTTAGGAGATAACATCACATATAAGTACACCTGCTATCATTTGGGTTCAGATCCTTAATGCTCTCTCTAAGACCAAGTACACTGCATCAATAGTCCCTCACACTATCCCAGAATGCCCTCTAAATAGCATGAATCATTACCTTTCATGGCTTCTGGAACTAGTATTTCACTGTAGCCACCAAACAGGCATTGAGCTTTGTGAATGGAGACCAGCAACAGTCATCCCTCTGCAGAAAAGTGGGCCATCTACAGACCCTGGTGAATACAGACCTGCAAGTCTCAGTAGTCTGATATGTGAAGTCACGTAAAGAATTATCAGGGAAATTATCAACAGAGATGTAAGACATCTACAGACACTGCACCAAACCCAGTCTGGTTTTGTCATGGGCAGATCCTGACTACCCTACTCGGTGGACCTATTTGGAAAAAATAAACAAAGCAATGGTTGAGAGAAACATAATTCACTCCACCTACCATGGCCTGACAAGGCATTTGACACTATAACCCATCATGCATTGCTGACAAACTCAAATGGTTAGGTACAAACTAGTATGCTAGCCAGTGACTAGTATGCCAGCCAGTGGATAGCCAAGTGACTGACAGACAGGATACAGGAAGTTAAAACCAGGAGTCCACCTCTACAATGTAGCAGGCCACCATTGGACTCCCTCATGAATGATTCCTCGGAGTGCTCCTTTCAGGGATTTATGCGTCTGCAGTCACAGCCACTGTCAGTGGTCTGTGGCTGAATAAATTTGCTGATGATTACAAATTGGGGGCTGTCACTGAATCCCACAGTGACAGAAATGTTATCCAGGAGGGGCTGACACAGACATGCAGTTGTAGTCAGAGCCATGGACTAACAGTTAATGCCAAAAATTGCACAATACTATCCTTTGAGGAGTCATCCACCCAAGGTAAGAATCTTATTGACAGCGCACTTGTGACAGATGACCCAGTTGTTAGGGAATTAAGGACACATTGATAGTGATCTAGCCCTTGAGTGTAACATGTCTGTAATTCTGGGGAAATCATTCCATGTTGAGCAACCTATAAAAAAAAGGTATGGCAGGTACATCAAATGAAGTCATTGTACCACTGAATTTGGCATTCATCAGACCTATCATTGAGTGCAATGCCAATTTTGGCATATAACCAACCAGGTATATCCGACAACTGTAACGTCCACAGAGGTTCCCAGTAAACCACTACACAGTGCACGTAACATGTCCTATGCAGATCACATACAGAGCCTATACATGTATTCTGTCTACTACATGCTTAGGAGGGGAGGTGTATGGCAGTCATACAGGGTGGTGTCAGACCCCACTGTGGACCTCCTGCTTATTCACGAAACTACTAGCACCAGAATTACCTGTTTGCCAGACATACACCTTGGCTGTGGTATAAATGGGGCATGCTGGAGAGACAGGTATATAACCCAGAGGCTACACCCTATACCGAACAGGCTCCCCATCCATGTGAAACAGAGTTCCAACCTAATGCAAATCAAGTGCAAGGTACACAGTTGGATGGGGAACAGGAAAACCATACCTGGTTTAGGACCACTGTCTCAAATGGACACAGGTAAACTGGAGATGTTTCATCTCCCACACCCCGGTCTGTAAATGTTTCATCACCCAAAACCTTGTTTATACTTATCCAGAGTATCAGATCTTCTCAGAATTTAGAGATGCATGGCTAGGCTTCAAGAAGCCCTTGTGTTTGTTAGCCTATTAGACACATATGAACCTATGTCCCCATGAACCTATAGTGTTTTACCTTTCTGATGAAATTTTATTCTGTACTGACATTGAATCCTGTGCTCTGACATTGATGGTTTGATTGTAGAAGTGTAGGCATAGGTGTGTCTTACAGAATCCTGAATGTGAATTGTAAACATTTTCATAAGGCAGATTTAATTGTGTGATTACACAGCCATTACAACAACATCCATGGTAACATACACATGATATGATTTTAAACTCATTATAAATGGAATTGTACAATATCTGTAAATGACCAGTACAATTAGCATATGAAAAGCACCAATGGATGATAAACACTCATATTAATGTAGACAGTCATCCTGTGCATCAAACACATAGCTTTATTCCCTGCATCCATGACAAAGATGACAGGGATGTGGCACAGGTATCATCACTTGCACAAGGTGTTGTATGGGGGTGCAGGATGCCTAGGAAGTGTGTGTGTGTGTGTGTGTGTGTGTGTGTGTGTGTGTGTGTGTGTGTGTGTGTGTGTGTGTGTGTATGTGTGTCAGGAAGGGAAGCAGGCAAGATGGACCTTGGAACTGTGGCATGTTTGTCTGTAGGTGACCTGAATTTGACAGTGGTGTGTGAGTGTGTGCTTGAACGTAGCCAAAATCAGTGTTAGCCCTACATGCCTTTATGTTGGACAGCTGTGAGCTGTGCATGGCAGAGCTGACAGTTCATTGTCTCTGCCCCCAAACTTGTAAATTGGCTCTGCCAGGAGTTGCACTGGCACCTGTATGCCCAAGGTGAGATGCTGTGCTACTACCTGACTCTGACTGCTGTCTACTGGGAATGTGTCCTCAATGGAATCACCCAGCACCACAAGTCCATGTCCTGACATGTCTTGGTGTGGCAGACACTCCCCTCTGGTGCGCTGGATGTACTGACACTATGGGAGCGTGATTGTGTATGGCCACATGGACTCTCAGCAGATGTAGTTGCTGATCTACATCCAGGAGGCCGACGCTCAACTCCAACCAGACATTCCAACACAGACACATTGCATTCCAAGACAGTGCACCATCTGTCTCAGACCAATGTGTTTCCACTGGATAAGGCAATCATTCCAGGATATCAGCAACATGTTTCCATGTATTTATGTGCATTTTTTGCCGGTGCTGGTTTAATGTATCTATGCAAGACTGGTGGTGTGATGCAAGTATTTCCCTTCTCCTCTTGACTGTCTGATCCAGTTTTGGGTTGAGAGAGTTTAGCCTCTAGTTTGGCTGTATAACTGCATCTCTCACATGTATTAGTGTTTGGTGGTAGAAGGAGGGGATTGTCTGTGTACATGAGGCAGTTGTAACATTGCCTCAAAATGCCCAGATTCACCAGTTGGACTGGAGAGTACACCTGAAACTGCCCTTTGGACATGCCTGGATAGGTACAATGAACTGTTTTACTGGATGGCTGGTATGGTCGAATAGAGAGCCTTGTCCTTCTATGCAGTACAGGAGGGTCTAGTGCTAGGGCTTATAAGTGCTTGCTATAAGTTTTGAGCAAGTGCCAGGCTGAGAAATGAATGGCTTGAGTGCTTAAGTTGAAAGTTTGTCTAGTTCCAAGGGAAAAATTGAAGAGCTGTATATATATATATATATATATATATATATATATATATATATATATATCCTCAACATTCAGTTTAGATACCTGCATTGAGTATTTCTGATGCCATTTGACTTACTGATAGTAGGTCCCTCTGTATTAGGTCAGTGGATGCCTTGTATGCCAGACACGTCACCTCTAAGCATTCTGTAGGATACTGAGTATAGTGATAAATCTTTGAGGTGGTCCATGCAAGACATACTGTTTAGGACTTGTATCCTTTTATAAGGTATCTCTATGGGTATTCCGATTGTTGCATGGATCTGGACAGATACATGCCAAAGTGGGCATTATACAAAATGATTGATCTAATAAGGGCTTTGTAAAGGGGGACAACAGCATCTCTAGATCTAGTTATAATCAATTTGTTTATAAGCTGTGCAATATAGAAAGACTTTCTTATGACTCTGGGCAAATGTTGGTCAAAAGTTAGGTCACAGTGTATACACAAGTTCCCAAATGCCAAAGAACTGGGTCAGTGCTCAGGGGGCATTGTCAATTTGGCAGTTCCCTGGAGTAGATGACTTCCCAAAGGATATGATAATGTATTTCTTGGAGTTTAGTTTTGATTCATGACTCTAGTACCAGTTATTGTTTGGGACAAACTTTCCTACATGATGGTTAAGTCATTTGGGGATTCAATAACTGCTCTTAGCTTGCAGTCATCTCAAACTTAGTCAGCCAAAGCCCTTTGGCATTTCCTTTTACTTTTGAGATGTATATGCCAAACAGAAAAAGTCTCAGCAGTGAACCCTGGGGGGACACCACTGGTGACTGGTCTCCTTCCCTATTTTGATCTCTTGCATCTTGTGAGCAAACATACATGTATATGTTCTTTGATTCACCTTCCTGATTGTATTAACCTGATTGTATTAAATTATATTCCTTGTATAATACAGCACCACTTGTTAGAATGTGTTTTAAATTTGTAGTTTGGAACAGTCTTCTAGTGCGCAATGAAAAAAAATGTATGAACCAATAATGACAAAACTATCCATTTCAGAAAATTTCAACCATAAAAGGCCATTCAAACTTCTGTCATTACAATCCACCAATATCAGTAAATATGCAAAATCTCTGCAGAAGTAAGTTATCTAAATAATTCCACATTAAAGGGATCTGTAACTAATGAAGAGGTTGCTGCTAGAAAACAACTTTATATTTCATCATTTTATCTGTAAATAAAGTGCCTGTTGCCCTTGAAGAATAAATTGCCTATGCTACATTAGAAAATGATAAGCTAGTAATTTTGCAATGGAGAATGGATGGAAAACTGATAGCGGGTTCATAGTTAAGTAACTCCTCCAAAGCAGAACTGCAGCATCCACTCCCACTAAAGTACAACACAGCACAGTATCAGCAATCCACCTGCATACTGTGGGAGTAGTACCCACAGCCTTCTGCATCAAAAGCAAGTATACCACCTGTTGTGCTATTAACAATGCAAATGACTTAGCATAAGTAGCATTAACTCACTGACTCACAAGTGGTGATATTGGTAGAGAATTCAGGTTCTTGTTTGAGCATGAGTGACCCTAACCACCAGGTATACCTAACTGGGACATTTTACACACACACACACACACACACACACACACACACACACACACACACACACACACACACACACACACACACATGGGAGCAGCATAACTCCTGCAAATAAAAGAACAAAACTCTCTTTACCGGCATGACTCTGGCAGCACCAGTGGAACAGCAGCAGCATAGCTCCTGTAACACAGAGCAATAAGAGAACAAGAACAGCTAGTTTAGTTAGTTTAACTTCCCTGCAAGAATCCACGTTAGTGTGAAAACTCCACTTCATTAATTTTTCCCGACAGGTCTTGCAGCTCTAAAAGTGTGTGTGTGTGTGTGGGGGGGGGCTCCCCATCCCTCTGGCTCTATGGTTCTGGCACCCACGTGTAGAAGAATTACACATTTGTGCAGTCATGCTGACCAAGTACACTGCATCAATAGTCCCACACACTATCCCAGAATGCCCTCTAAATAGCATGAATCATGACCTTTCATGGCTTCTGTAACTAGTATTTCACTGTTTCAGTTTGGACATCTGGCATTGGGTAGCATTACATCTAGGTTCTTATCCCTTGTGATACCTATGGAGGTGGAGCATCGTGCCTTGCTCAGCATGTCATCCCAGGCTGGCACGCATTGGATCCCTTTTGACTACTGGCAATACTTAAGCCATTTATTGTAATTGATCATCTCGTCTTCATATTCTGGCATCATGCTTGGTGAGGGTAGGATGTTAGTCAGGGTCATCATGTTTGCATATACTACATGGTGTTACATTGTTTAACACATGGCAATCATGCCTCAGGTGGTGCCGCAGGGCTGTCTATGTTGGATACGCATACTACACTCCCTGTACATGTTTGATAGCAGGTTGTGTCAACTTAGGCATCCATTTTACTATATGTGTGAGTCAGAGAGAGGTATCATTTCCTGGGTTCCTACTGAGCCAGTGTATGTGCTATGCGTTGCCGCTTTGCCAAGGCCAAGGCATACTGGGCATGCCTCCTTCTGCCTACTGGGGCAGGCTCAGGTTGTTCCTCCTCCGAGTCACGCTCTGCCTGTGATTGGCTTGGCAATGGTGTGGGCCTGTTTGGCCCAGCCCTATGCTGGCCCTGATGCAGCTGTTTTCACAGAATCATATTATGTAGCATAGCACATACCATGACAATTTGGGTACATGTAGTTGGTGAGTACTGCAAGGCTCCACCAGATGTGTCCAGGCACTGGAACCGTGACTTGAGCAGCCCAAACACACGCTCGATTACATTTCGTGTTTGTGCGTGTGCCTCATTATGGCGCTCTTGTTCAGGTGTGCGTGCATTTCTGATGGGTGTCATCAGCAACGGCTCCAGTGCATAGCCAGCATCCCCCACTAAGTGACCATGTGGGATGTCCCCATTGGCAAATGTCTGGTACAGCTGCGTCAGATGCCAGATATGTGAATCGTGGTAGCTTCCAGGGCAGCCAGCACACACATTCATTATTATGCCCTGGGCATCACACACGACCTGGCAGTTGATGGAGGGGAAGCCCTTGTGGTTAATGTAGGCCCTACCCCGCTCACCGGCTGGTGCTTTGATGCGTATATGCGTGCAGTCTATTGCACCCACTACCTAAGGGTATTCCGCTATTTGCTGGAAGAGACGCATATTGCTGGCCAATACCTCACTGGAATTGGGGAAGTGTACATGCTCACCGACATGTGCTGACATGGCATCCAGGAACTGGTGCAGTACCCTGGATGCTGATGCCTGTGATATCCCCATCATATCACTAGTTGGTCTCTGGATGGTACCTGCTGCTAGTATTCTTAGGCCAACACATACCTTGGTTTCCACTGGGATGGGTTCCCCTCTGTTGGTTCTGTGTGTGAGGCATGGCCTGCACAGCTCAACAATTTGCTGCAGGAGGTCTCTGTCCACTCTATAGCGCTCCACTATCTCCAGCTCATGTAACCACTGGTAGGTGACCCTGGGCCTGTACACTCTTCTCCGTCTCCTCACTGTGGGTTGTCTGGCAGCATTTGCATAGTCACCACCCTCAGAAAGTTGCATATGTCCCCTAGCATTTTTGGTCTGAGTGAAGCTTTTTCAGTTTTCACTTCTAGTAGCTTACTCCTCTGTTGCAGTGTCTCTTGAGAGAAACATTCTGCACTGTTGTTTGCAGTGTTTTAAGTGCTGGGCTGGGCTACTGTTCTGCCTGTGTAATTGCCTGGTTCTGATTGTTTTCACCTGCTAGCTCTGCCAGTAATTTCTGATAGCTTCCTACTATTTCCCATGCTTCCTTTTTCCCTACTGTTTCCTCAGGGGGGAGCAATGTGCACACAAGCATAAACACTTTCACAGTGGCTAACACGCGTGCACACATGCTTAGACAGACTAGAATGTGCTTATTCGGGTTAAAACGCACGCACACCAGCACAAACAAGCTTACAGGTGTTTAAACAGGCTCCTACATGCGTATTCTGCCTTAAACGCACACACTCATGCTTACACGTGCGCACTCTATCTTACTCGTGCCTACCAGCGCACATACGCGCGCATGCACACCCAGTAAGAAACTTTGGTGTTATCCATCGTGTACACCTTCCATTTCTTGGCTTTCCCATGCCTACTTGTTGACACTCCTCTTTCCATGATGTGTGACTGACAGCTTTCACATGCCACTGTGCTCCAATGAGCTGCATTCCTTTCATACATTCCCCCCTGTGATGTCACCTATCTCCTACTCTGTTACTCCCTCTTATCCTACTCCTACACTGCACGGATTGTGCTCATTTTCTATGTAACAGTGCGATTCACTATCCTACCACTCATTTACATAGGATTGCCTACTAATGCTTAGTTACATGTCTTACGCTTCCCCCCTTAGCAACCCCTACTCGGTGGCCATGTTGTTTTACCCTGCTATTCCCTTCCATTGTATACTCATGCTTTGCATAAACCCACATTTGTGGGTTTAATATTTTTATTTTTTTGGTTTTTTATAGCGCAGCCGGTTTGCGCGACCCTGCGCTACATTTAAACATCGGCGATCGCCAAAAAAAAAATAATTAATAAATAATTATTTTTATTTCATGTTTGCATCAGGGTACATTGCCAGAGGGCACATATTTGGCCATTGGCATGCTGCCTGCAACATTTGCAACCTTTATTTGGAGCTGACATGGCTCCATTGTGTTATTTGCAGAACGGTACTCAGTTATAAACTGAGTACATTTCTGCAGATAACACGGCTCTTACACGGGCAGGTTTCTGCTTCCTGTATCACGAGTTTACCTCATTTGCATGCCTTTCGGCTGCAAGTGAGGTAATTAGCATATCCACGCCCTGCCCGTGTAAGAGCCGTTTTAGGTGCTCTCTTACACGCACAATCTGGCTGTTCCTGGATCGCGATGGCTGCATGGAGTCTTACACTACTCTTAGACTCCGTGCAAGCCATCGTGAATCCTGCCCATAGTGTTTTGTACGTGTGATCATGTACATGGTATGTGTGTCTGAATGTTTTGAGTAGCGGTAATGTTACAGAAAGCTTTCTTCAAAGGTAAGGTTTAGGGATGGGGTTAGGGGCATGGATCGAGTTAGGGTTAGCATGTATTAATAAGGTGAAGTTGAGTACATATGTCTGAAGATACTGGTATTTTTGTTTTCACCAACTGGAAAATAAATCTGTTGATTTCATTTTTAAGTCAGTTTGCACTGTGTGTTTTCATTAGGGCTAGTTTTGGTCACTAATATTTCCCTATTTTCTTGTCAAAAAGTTAGTGTATTTGACTATTAGCTGGTACACAATATATTGCCACACCCTTTCAGCTCTCAAAGTGAAGAACAAACAAAAACAAAATGTGATAAACTATTATACTCTGCCCAGGGCACCTCCCCCTTTACCCATCCCTTGCTAAGCTACTGCATTTGACATATATTTTTTTACACATATAAACTTTTGAAGACACCTCTTGTGACGTGCTCCTCTCACCCCTTATTGTAGTATTTTGTCTCCTGTCACCTGTGTAAATAATGAAGGCTGCAATCCACTACACCATCCATCCTGTGCTGTACTGAGGCAATATGTGGTGCCCAGTGGGAACAAACCATGACCTAGCTAGCATAGCCTCACTCATGTCTAGACAGGATATGTGTGACTGACACTATATGCATCATATCTATTCACTGTGACACTGTCACATTTTTAATTATCAGGTCTCATAGTTTTCAACTACTTGTTGCTGTTTCATCAGTAGTGTTGTTTACAGTGCAGGTCACTGCCTGGTAGAGACTGTCGCATGCTTGCAACTTAAAATGTTCTGCCTCACCATCCTTTCCTGCTATTAATAGTTTTGTGGTGCCTGTGATGGGGCCTGATGTAGCAGTGTTATAGGGCTGACCACCTTATGTCTGAAAGGTTGTGTTGTGTAGTGTGATGACCCTACACTGGGCCAGTAATCAAGGAGCCTCAATCCTTAGCACTGGCACCAGTGGGGAACGTACATTGGGAGGATAACAAGGTACATACACAATATTTCCAGATGCAGCTTTCTGAATCAAGTGCAATTTTCCTTAGGTGCACACAGAGGCCACAGTCAGTCTGGGGCTGGTTTCTCCCACTTTATCCAGATCCCCAATAAGACTCCACACTTGAACAGCTGTAGAGCTGAGATCTCAGCTGGGTGGCCAAGCCAAGACCTCCAGCACCCTCTCTAATCTGGTTAGCTGATAGACAATATCTTACTGGACATGAGTTGGGGAAGAAGGGAGACCTATACCTAGCAAGCAGGGCATCCCTTCACGGGAAAGGGACACCCAGTGCTGCTCATGGGTTTAAGAGAACCCATGTTTGGCAGCCCAGACTGCCCCAACAGAGTCTGTCAGTAGCAGGGGAAGCCACTAGTCCAGGTACACATCCAGGACCTAGGATTAAATGTTTTAAATGCAACCAGTGGGGCCATGTTGCATATAGATGTCCACAGAGGCAAGGTGGGGAACAAAAGGTGGGAGAACCAGTAAGCAGGAATGACAAAATGCCAGCAGTAGATTGTCTCGAGACAACAAGGGAACCAAACTACCACAAGAGGTTATATCCTATCTTAGTGAATGAAAAAGAGGCCAAGGCTAAGAGAGACATAGCCTCTGACCTAACCATTGTGAAGCCTGCAATGGTTACAGAGGAGCACTACTTGCTTGGGCAGTCTACTCCAGTCAGAGCATTAGGAAGGACCTCATTCCAAATACCTTTGACTAGGGGTAACCTTAACTGGGAAGGTGGAATGCTGAGAGAAGAAAAGGAGCCACTTTTGTGATTTTAAGTATTTTCTTCTGATTTTTTGTTAAGTTTTACGGCTTTGCTGCCTACTTTTTGGCATTTTCCGGTTTGCTAAAGTTTATATCTGTAACAGTAACAGTACTTGGAACACATCTATAGCCTGTTTACTGCATTTCCTGTGTTGCACTTAATTTAAAATTGTTTTTTTCTCTAAAAACTGCATTTTACCTGATTTTGGCCTAGCACTCAAGTGTGGGGTCATTTATTGCACTGTTATTATTTTGCTGCTTGTGTATCTCTGCTACCTTTAAAGTACAACAAAAAGAAAAAAAAATCTTGCTTTTTTCCCACTTTCTGAAAGTTAAGAAAGTTCAGTTACAGATTTGCTGTTGTGAACTGTTTGGAAGGTTCTAGAAGGCCAGTGTTTGCTTGGGCTAAAGGGAAGTCTCTGTGTTCACCAGTGGGAGTGGTTAACACTGAACAGCCTGCCTGTCCCTGGAGGAGTGGTTACTACCTAGAAGCTGTAGTTTTATTGGCCATTTTGGGTCAATTCTAAACTCCTTGATCTGTCTCTTTTAAAACCAGGCTGCCTCATGGTTTTGGTGTCTTTTCAGGCTTGCTAGTTGTTGCTGAAGCACCTACCAAGGGGAGAAAACTCTGAGAGAAGAAAAGGAGCCACTTCTGTGATTTTAAGTATTTTCTTCTGATTTTTTGTTAAGTTTTACTGCTTTGCCGCCTACTTTTTGGCATTTTCTGGTTTGCTAAAGTTTATATCTGTAACAGTAACAGTACTTGGAACACATCTAGAGCCTGTTTACTGCATTTCCTGTGTTGCACTTAATTTAAAATCATTTTTTTTCTCTAAAAACTGCATTTTACCTGATTTTGGCCTAGCACTCAAGTGTGGGGTCATTCATTGCACTGTTGTGATTATTTTGCTGCTTGTGTATCTCTGCTACCTTTAAACTACAACAAAAAGAAAAAAACATCTTGCTTTTTTCACACTTTCTGAAAGTTAAGAAAGTTCAGTTACAGATTTGCTGTTCTGAACTGTTTGGAAGTTTCTAGAAAGCCAGTGCTTGCTTGAGCTAAAGGGAAGTCTCTGTGTTCACCAGTGGGAGTGGTTAACACTGAACAGCCTGCCTCTCCCTGGAGGAGTGGTTACTACCTAGAAGTTGTAGTTTTATTGGCCATTTTGGGTCAATTCTAAACTCCTTGATCTGTCTCTCTTAAAACCAGGCTGCCTCGTGGTTTTGGCGTCTTTTCAGGCTTGCTAGTTATTGCTGAAGCACCTACCAAGGGGAGAAAATGCTGAGAGAAGAAAAGGAGCCACTTTTGTGATTTTAAGTATTTTCTTATGATTTTTTGTTACGTTTTACTGCTTTGCCGCCTACCTTTTGGCATTTTCCGGTTTGCTAAAGTTTATATCTGTAACAGTAACAGTACTTGGAAGACATCTAGAGCCTGTTTGCTGCATTTCCTGTGTTGCACTTAATTTAAAATCGTTTTTTTCTCTAAAAACTGCATTTTACCTGATTTTGGCCTAGCACTCAAGTTTGCGGTCATTTATTGCACTGTTGTGATTATTTTGCTGCTCGTGTATCTCTGCTACCTTTAAACTACAACAAAAAGAAAAAAAAAACAAAAAAATCTTGCTTTTTTCCCACTTCCTGAAAGTTAAGAAAGTTCAGTTACAGATTTGCTGTTCTGTGGAAGTTTCTAGAAGGCCAGTGCTTGCTTGAGCTAAAGGGAAGTCTCTGTGTTCACCAGTGGGAGTGGTTAACACTGAACAGCCTGCCTGTCCCTGGAGGAGTGGTTACTACCTAGAAGCTGTAGTTTTATTGGCCATTTTGGGTCAATTCTAAACTCCTTGATCTCTCTCTCTTAAAACTCTACAACTCTCTTTTTGCGCGGTTTTGCGCACTGAGCAGTGTCGGGCAGCGCCGCCTAAACAGGTTTAAACTATTCCAGGCTCTACAAAATCTGCTCTTCCCTTTTCCCTTAGAACTGTTCAAACTCTCAAAGTAATCACTCTATTCTCTTTCTAAAGCCCTGCACTTGTTCAGCTCTTATAAGGAAACACTAACTAACTAAAGCACTACACCCTCCTTGACTTCTCATAAGTATTAGACTCCCGATTGGTCCTTCCTGATCAAGTGAAAAATCAGTTCCCTTTCCTAATCATCTGATCAGTAAAAAAACAGTTCCCTGTACTAATCTGGTATGTTCAAAGGTCAGTTTCAAGGCTACTCTCCAGTCCAGCTGGTGAATCTGGGAATTTTGAGGCAATGTTACAATTGCCTTATGTACACAGACAACCCTCTCCTCCTTCCAACAAACTCAAATACATGTGAGAGATGCAGTTACACAGCCAAACTGGAGGCAGAGCTCTCTCAACCCAAGACTGGCACAGTCAGTCAGGAGGAAAAGGTAACCACCCACACCACAAATCCAGTCTCACACAGACCTATTGCATCTGCATACCCAACACATAAACACACATACTCAGAGGCTCTAAATAAAAATCTGCCTAAACAGCAAAGATCTCCTAAGCAGATATCCAAGCAACAGCCACCCCTCAACAATACCCATGAATCACATATCTCACAAAATCAGTGTGCCTCACAACCACAGCCCTTAAGGCCAAACAACACACCAAATACACTTGTTATAGGGGACTCTATTGTCCGGCACACTGACGTCCCACTCACCAGACTGAACAAGGAGAAGGTCACTGTAAGCTGCCTGTTGGGTGCCAGGATCCACCACATAATGCAAGCACTCAGGTCACTCCAAAGCAAGTACAAGTACGACTCCGTCATTGTCCATGCTGGTGTGAATGACCTGAGACGTACCTCCCTGGACTACATAAAAAGAGACATAGAGGAGCTCTCTGACCATGTAGCCCAGGCTGGTATGACCCTGACCTTGAGTAGCATCTTGCCGTCACCAAGAACGATGCCACAGTATAAAGACAAAATGATCAGTTTCAACAATTGGCTAAAGTATTGGTGTCATTCAAAGGGGATCCAGTGTATGTCAGCCTGGGATGACATGCTCAACAAGCCACGTTGCTTCGCTAGGGACGGCTTGCACCTGTCACCCTTAGGCTTTCATATACTGGCCAAGGCTCTTGCCACCCCTATAGTGCCTTTTTTAGGCAAGGCTCAAAGGACAAACCCACCTCCATAGACAACCCAAGGATAAAAAAACTAAAGGTAATGCTACTCAATGCCAGAAGCCTAAACCTCAAGATGCACACACTCGAGGCTCTCCTCAGTATGGAGAAATTCAATGTCTGTGCAGAAACAGAAACCTGGTTCAAGGCTCCTTAGAGCACCCCAGCACTACCAGGTTATAACTCATACCACGCGTTTCAGCCCCAAAACTCGGACCGAAGCACAAAAGGAGGTGGAGTATCTATATTCATCAAAGATACCTACACCTCCAGGCTAGTGGCACTGCACGAAGCATCGGAAACCATCCATGTGCAACTAACAGCAGGCAAAACTGCCTTTCAGTTTGTAGCCTGCTACAGAACACCCTCCCTGTTACAGGAACCCCACTTGGCATTCCTGAGAACACTGGAGAATATGAAGGTCTCTCCAAACACTATGTTATTGGGTGACTTCAACTACCCAAACAATGACTGGGAAAACTACTCAAGCCCGAACACCCTCGCCCAATGGTTCCTTGAATTTATAAACTCTAACGCAATGGAACAACTGGTCACCACTCCCTCAAGAGGGAACAACATATTGGATCTAGTCATCACCAACATGGGGACTCTATGTTCCACACCAGAGGTAAACCCCTCATTGGTAAGATCAGACCATAAACAAATTTTCCTGGACATCCATATCCCGTCCCCACCCCCAGCCAAGGAAATCACTGTAAAGAATTTCTCAAAAGCCAACTTTGCACTTCTCAAGACTGAGGTGGAATTCTTCAAAGCCCCTGGGCCAGAGGATAATACAGCCCAATCCACAGAATCCTTTACAAATGCATTCTATGAGCACCTGCAGAAATGCATGGATCGTGCTATCCCAAATAAAACCAAAACTCACTCCTCCAAAAACAGGAGACCGGTCTGGTGGACCCCGTCCATAAATAAGCTATACAAAAGAAGGAGGAAGCTACTACATGACAGAGCAAAATCCCAAAAAGGGAAGGCATCTCTGATCAGTATTAGCAAGAAACTTCGATCCCTCATAAAATCATCAAAGGCCAGTTTCGAAAGAAAAATTGCCCTAGACACTAAAGATAATAACAAGGCTTCTTTAGTTATGTCAGGAACATGGGTGGAAACTCCCAGATATGCTCTGAATTGTTGCATAATGGTACAAAATATACCGAACCTACAGACATAGCCAACATCCTGGCAGACAGATTCAGCACAAACTTCTTCCCCCTTCCCCCCCAAAGGAGCAAATGCCTATCCCAACTGAATGTAACCTCCCTGACATCACAGATGCACAGGTGAAAGCTGCCCTCTCCAAAGCAAAAAACACAGCATCTATGGGACCGGACGGTGTCCCAGGCTGTGTCTTACACGAGCTCCAAGAAGAACTGAACCCTCACATTAAGTCACTGTTCAAACTTAGCCTTACTACAGGATATGTACCCAAAGAATGGCGTACAGCTACAGTGGTCCCACTTCACAAAGGTGGTGCCACAATGGACCCCGGAAACTATTGCCCCATAAGCCTGACTAGTCTGGTCTGTAAAACTATGGAGCGTATTATCATGGAACTAATAAACAAAGACATTGGGAGCCTCCAGACATTGGACCCTACCCAATTTGGCTTTGTTAAGGGCAGATCTTGCCTCTTAAACCTAGTTGATTTCTTTGAAACAGTTACCAAAGCCATAGATGAGGGCAACGTAGTCCACACAGCCTACCTGGACCTCGCAAAAGCCTTTGACACAATACCCCACTCGGGTATCATAAATAAGCTTACCAGCTTAAATATCAACCCCTATATCACAAGATGGGTTGCAAACTGGCTCAGAGATAGAACCCACATGGTCAGAATCGCAGGTGCCATGTCCGAATCCAAACCAGTTACAAGTGGCGTCCCACAGGGCTCAGTTCTGGGACCTCTCTTGTTCGGTATATACTTCTCTGAGGTTCAGGCTAACACAGGGGATTATGGCTGACAAAGTTCGCAGATGACTGCAAATTGGGGGCCATAATCGAATCTCCAGCTGACACAAGCATCCTCCAAAAGGGTCTGACAGAGATGGATGCTTGGTGCCAGAGCCACGGCCTCAAGCTAAATGCTAAAAAGTGCATAGTCATCCCCTTTGGGAAAAACAAGGTGCCCACAAATTACCACATAGGTGGTAATCCATTAAGTACGGAAGAAGTAATTAGAGATTTGGCGACCAACGTAGATAGTAATCTCTCCTTTGATAATCACATTGCCAAAGTGGTTAGAAAGACCTTCTATATAGCCCACCTTATCACGAAAGGGTCCGCATCTAGATCAAGAGAGGTCATTGTGCCCCTCTACTCATCACTCATCAGGCCCATAATTGAATACAATGCCCCTTTTGGGATGTACCTTACCCGACACCTGCAGCAACTGGAGAGACCCCAAAAGTACCTCACCAAGAGGATCATGGGCTACAAACAGATGTCCTATGCAGCTCGACTAAAGAAACTCCAGCTCTACTCAGTTGCTTACCGCCTACTCAGAGGCGATCTATGCCTGACGTACAAAGCCATGTCAAACCCAGAATTAATGGACATGCTCCACCTCAAAAAATCCAAGTCCCTTAGAGCTACACGCTCCAGGGACCTAAACCTCAGCACAGAAATAAATAGGACATGCTGGAGGGACAGATTAATTTCCCAGAGGCTCCCCTCACTCTGGAATAGAATCCTAATTCATGTTAGACATAGACCCTCGCTGACCCTCTTCAAGCGAAATTTGGACGCGTGGATGGGAAATCGCAAATTCACCCCTGGGATCTCCCCAGTGTCCCTGCTAGACAGATGCACAGTAAATTAATCTTAAAAAGGGTACCTTCTGTGACCTACTTTACAGAAGCACAGTAGGCTAATCTAATAGGGAGGCGGAAGCCAAATACACTCTGGCTAGGCTTATAAATGCCCTAGGGCAGATAGCCTAGTATCTACCTATTAACCTATGAACCTATGGAAAAGGAACCCAGCAAGTAGGTGTGTTTGAGGATATCCCTGCAGATGTCTTGATAGGGAATGAATTTGATAATGCAGTACCATGTGTTCATGCAGTCAGGATTGGAGACAAGCATGTTGGTCTGGTAGCCTGAGGGACACCCAGACAGACTGCACACTTGCAGCCAGAACTGGTGAGGTGCTTACTTCAGGGAAGGAGCTACCCTGTAACAGTGAGACTGAAGGTGAGCCACAGCTGCTTGTGGGTACTGATGTTCCCCTGGAAAGAGTGACTGCAAGGGCAGAGGTGAGTAGTAGTACCCAAGCTGACAGTGAGGCACCACTGTCAGAGGATACCAGACTTCCTGTGGAAGGGGAGCTGGGAAGGGTTACAAAGAGAGAGTTGAGATAGGCTCAGCTCTCAGACCCTATACTACAAGGCCTGAGGGATATAGCTAGTGAGCACCTTGCCTGATTCTCAAGGAATGGGGGAATCTGTATAGTGGGACAAAGGATTACTGTATAGAGAGTGGACCCCTGAGGGAAGGCTAGAGGGAGAGAGAATACAGCAGTTGGTAGTGTCCAGAGCCTACAATCTGGCACTTATAGCCATGGTCCATGATATTCCCTTTGCAGGTCATATGGTCATAAAATGTACAAAGAGATATATTGTGCAGAACTTATATTAGCCTGGGATTTCCAGAGATTTAACAAGGTACTGCAAGACCTGTGAGCAGTGCCAAAAGGTAGGCAAGGCAGGAGACAAGGCAAAAGCTCCTTTGATGTCTTTGCCTGTAATTAAGGAGCCATTTCAGAGGGTAGCTATGGATATTGTACGGCCTCTGAGTACCCCAAGTTCCACATGGAAAAAGTATATCCTAGTGGTAGTAGATTATGCTACCAGATACCCTGAGGCAGTGGCTCTGTCCTCCACTGAGGCAGAAAAGGTGGCAAATGCTTTATTAGAGATTTCCAGCAGGGTAGGTTTCCAAAAAGTAATACTGACTGACAGAGGTGCCAATTTCATGTCAGACCTGCTGACCTGTTTGTGGAAGCACTGCAGGGTGAAGCCCCTAAAGACCACCCCCTATCATCCCCAGACTAATGGTCTTGTTGAGTGGTTAAACTCTACATTCAAGATGATGCTATGGGCTTTTGAAGACCAGTTTAAGAGGGATTGGGACAAATATTTCCCCATCTGTTGTTTGCTTACAGAGAGGTCCCTCAGGAATCCACAGGTTTTTCACCCTTTTAGTTGTTGTATGGGCATAGGGAGAGGGGACCTCTAGATTTAATTCAAGATGAGTGGGAGGGTGAGTGTGAATCCCACAAGGAGTCTGTTGTGGCATATGTCCTAAACATCAGGACAAGGCTCAGGGAACTCATGAGCTTGGCCCAGGAGAACCTTACAGAAGCCCAACAGCAGAAAAAGGTCTGGTATGACAGGAATGCTTGAGCTAGAGAGTATGCTGTAGGGCAGCAGGTAATGGTTCTCATTCCTGCCAGACACAACAAGCTGCATGCAGCTTGGGAAGGACTCTACAAGGTGGCAAGGTAGGCCAGTGATGTTAACTACATGGTAGAAATGCTAGGCAGGAGGCAGGGGCACAAATTGTACCATGTAGACATGACAAAACCTTACCATGATAGGGAGGCCATTGTGCTGAGTATTTACAGTGGATTGCAGGAGGAGTCTGAGGGGGATTTGGTGACTGATCTCCTCAGTGAGGCTCGGACTGACACCTCAGTGGAATGGATAGCAATGTCCCAGCAGCTATCCCCTACCCAGGTTTGAGAAATCTGAACAGTGTTACAGGAGTTTGGGGATATTTTCACTGGGAAACCAGGGTGCACCCACCTGGTGCAGCACCCTGTGGATACAGGACACCAAAGGCCTATTAAGGAGGCCCCTTATAGACTGCCCGAGAGAGTCAAACAGACTCTGAGAGAGCAGATACAGGAAATGTTGGGATTAGGGGTAATTCAGGAGTTCAGCAGTCCCTGGGCCATTCCAGTGGTGCTGGTATCAAAGTAGGATGGCAGCACCAGGTTCTGTGTGGACTACAGGAAATTAAATACTCACACAGAGTCAGATGCTTAAACCATTTCTAGATGGATGAAGCACTAGAGAAGCTGGGTGGAGCTAAGTATCTTACCACCACTGATCTTACTAAGGGTTACTGGCAGGTGCCCTTGACTCCCAATGCTAGAGAGAGGTCAGCCTTTGTGACTCCTTTTGGCTTGTATGAGTTCACAAAGATGCCCTTTGGGATGAAAAATACCCCAGAGGCTGCTAGATCATATCATGGCAGAATCAGGAGACTTTGCCCTTGCTTACCTGGATGATATTGCCATCTACAGCTATTCCGGGCAAGAGCACCATCAGCATGTCAGGCAGGTGCTGGGCAGACTACAGAGGGCAGGGTTGACCATTAATCCCTGCAAATGTCAGGTCATTATGGCAGAGGTCTCATACCTGGGGACATAGAGTGGAGAGTGGTAAGATCAGGCCAGAACCTGCCAAAGTAGAAGCCTTTCAGGCATGGCCTGCACCTGTTACCAAAAAGCAGGTGAGGGTATTTTAGGGACAGCAGGTTACTACAGGAAGTTTGTCCCCAATTATATGCCATAGCTGCTCCTCTCACAGAACTGAAAGGAAAAACAGACCAGATACGGTAGTGTGGACCCCAGCATGTCAGCAGGCATTCCAGAAGCTTAAATGAGCTTTGGGAGGACCCCCCTGAGTTAGCCAGTCCAGATTACAGCACATAATTTGTAGTGTAGGTGGATGCTTCATACCATGGGGTGGGGGCTGTACTTAGCCAGATTTCTTCAGAGGGAGAAGAGCACCCAGTGGTTTATCTCAGTCATAGGCTCCAACCCAGGGAGGAATGTTATGCAGCTGTAGAAAAGGAATGTTTAGCCATAGTGTGGGCACTGCAGAAACTTCAGCCTTATCTGTATGGAAGTAAATTCACTGTAATTACAGACCACAATCCCTTAACATGGCTGCATTGAGCCAGCCAGCAAAATGCCAAGTTACTAAGTTAGAGCCTAGGGTTGCAAGAATCTGATATGACAGTGCAGCACTGCAGTGGGGTTAATGCCAATGCAGATGGGCTCTCATGACAGGAATGGGGTAAGGTATTCCCAGATAGGCTCAACTCTCTCAAACAATGTTTCTCAAGGGTCACTTGAAAAAACTAGCTTGAGTTTTCTTGGGGGTGATTGTGAAGGCTGCCAGCCCAGCTAGCTGGAATTTTGTAAATAATTATATGCCATTTGTGAATAGTAATATGATTTGTATGCTTGTCTTACAAATGTAAGAAAGCTATGTGTTATGTGTATATTAAACTACTGGTGCAGAAGTGTGTGTTGCACTGTATGTTCTGTACTGAGTTTCAAGAATGTAACTACCATGTACCCTGATGGAAAATAGCAGAAATGTGTATAAACTATATACCTATGTAAGTGTATGTTTCAATGGTAAAGACTGGAACACACATAATTAACTTGCAAACCCTCAAGAAAAGCAAAGAGTTTTATGATGGTGTTTATCTCAGCTAGGAGACAGAATGTCTAAAGCTAGGAGTTCTTTCTATTGTCTGGAAACAAATAATTACAGGTTTCAAAATGTAAAAGTGTTTAAGTGTTTTTTCTGTTAACTTGGGAATTGGAGGCAGAGGTGACAAATAATGATGTAATCTGAGATAACCCAGCAGTAATGTTTGATAGTAACTTAAGAACTATCTCAGAGAGTGAGTCTGTGCATTTTGTAATTGTCTTCAGATCTGACAACATCTTCAGCACTTCTGCCTTGCTCTGTAAGTAAAATTTAGGTATAGTATTTCTCTTAGAGATAGATAGCAAGACAGTAAGATTACTTTAGATGTTTTCTGTATTTATGTGAAACTGTCCTGCAATGTTATTTTAAAATATTTCCTGTGATTCTGAACTCTGTTGGCACTGTATTGAGTTATTTAGTATTGTCTTGTGCGTTTTTATTATTTACTATTAAATATGTTTAAACCTTTTAATTGTTGCTGGTTTGTCTGGAGATATTTAAGGCAACCAAAACCAAATTAGATCCGAACCAGACCAAAACAAAATGATGTATCCAAAGGCTCAACAGGAACAAAAAATTCAAAATGGCTTAAATAAAACTCTGTTTTAATGAAATGATAAAAAATTCCACATCAAGCACTTTCGCCTGGAGGCATACCAGGCTTTTTCAAGATGAACCATGATTAAAAATTAAGGCTTAAGTACTTTCTAGCCCAAACCATGTGACTAGAATAGCAACTAACAAAATATGCAAATCAGATGTTAAAGTGCCAACAGCAATTCATTCATTCAATGAAATTATACAATGTCGAATAACCCACAAAATTGTACTAAATAATGTAAAAACATGTGTTTAAATTACAACTCGTAAAAAAGCATGTATGACTGTTTTATAAAGCTACAAACAAGCTTAAAAACTTAAAAACAGTCTTAAAAATTATTTTTATGTCTAAAAAATCTATTAAGAACTATTGGTTTCTAAGACCTCTGTTAATCATATGAAAAGTTAACCAAAGTTTGAAACATCCACTCAAAACAAAATGTTGTCCAAAATAACTGGCAATGAACAACCCATCTAAAAAATTTTTTATAATGAACAAAATCATAACTTGGCCCTCCTCAGTTTCAAAACACTCATAATACTAATATTGTCATTTAAACCAGGAGGCTTAGTTGCATTCAACTTGAGCTGCCACAACAGTTCCTTGTATTCAAGTCGGGTTTCCCAATCACCCCCTCTACTGTCATGTAGGACTTGCTCTAGGATTAAAAATTTAAGTTGCATATTAGGGCATGTGCTAATATGCTTAAAAAAAGCATTGTTTTCCTTTTTCTTGGAAACATCATAAAGATGCTCATATATCCTTCTCCTAAGGGTTCTCTCAGTTTTACCTACGTAAAAACTGGAGCATTGAGTACAAAAACCTAAATAGACAACTCCTTTCGTACCACAGTTGTAATGGTGTTCAGCACTGAATTTAAACCTCCTAGAGGGAATGAAAAACGAACTGTCGTTGTGCACATAAGGGCATTGCTTACATGAATCACACTTATACATTCCAAGTTTCGAATAAACCCTTTTATTGTGCACACCAGGTCTGATCTCAAAAAGACCCTTGAGGTTCGTGTTCCTTTTCCTAATAAAATGGGGATGCTCCTTAACAATCTGTTTGAAATCATCATGTTGTACCAAAATTGGCCAATATTTTTTAATTGATTGTTCAATTTTTAAGGAATCACCAGAAAAGGTATACACAAAACTGTTTTGGTATTCAATCTGTTCCGATGGTTTTGAAAGAATGCCACCAGAAGACCCCTTACCTAACAGAGGGCAGTAAATAGCCTCCCTAGCAGCAGTAACCTCCTCAGCCAAATTACTTACTAAGTGTGCTGGGTAACCCTTTTCATCAAAAAGTTGCTTTAGTAAGTTAACCTCTTCAAGAAAAAGCTCCATTGTGCTACACATCCTTGAAGCACGTATAAGTTGACCCTTCACAATACCCTTCTTCTGGTGGAAGGGGTGGCCAGTGTTGAAATTTAGGTAGGAATTAGAAAAAGAGTTTTTTCTATATATCTTAGATTGGAAAGTACCATTACTGACATCTTTAAACAGGGCAACATCAAGATAATGCAAATAATCATTATTTACTTTGTAAGTAAAAGATAGAAAGGGAGTGGTAGAATTGATGTAAATCATAAAGTCTAAGAATTGATCTAAAGAGCCATCCCATAACAAACAAATATCATCCAGGTATCGTTTATAGTGGGTGATATGTTGAACCCAATGCGTGGAAAAAACAAATTTGTTTTCCCAGTGGTGTAACACTATGTTTGCATAACTAGAAGCACAAGCCGTGCCCATTGCTACACCCTTTTTCTGTTTGTAAGTGTCACCCTTAAAATAGATGAAATTGTTTTCTAGAACAGTCTCCATAAATTCAACCAGTAAACCAATTGTGTTAGACCCTAACCCAGATTCAGCAGCTAGAATATTGTTGAATCATTCCAGCCCTACAGCATGAGGGATACTGGGGAATAATTAAACTATGTCAATAGTGGCCATTAAAAGCTCTGGTTTATAGAGATTTTGCTGAATGCCTGAGAGAAAGTCCCATGAATCTTTGCAAACATGAGGTAAAGTGAAAGCAAATTTGTTGATGGTAAAATCAATGAATTTTCCTAAGGGCTCTGTTATTCCCCCAGCTACTGAGACAATAGGTCTAAAGTTCAAAGGGTCTAAGCCCTTGTGTGTCTTGGGAATTCCAAAAATTGCAGGTATCCTTGGGTTTCTAACATAGAGATAATTGTATAGTTTTTCATTTATCACACCCTGTAATAAATGATCCATGAGTAAATAAAAAATTTTAGAATGTGCTAAATTTAATTAATTCCTAGAAACCAGTTCATAACGCTCAGTATCCTGCAACATATTGTGAATGTGGGTGTCGTATATCATGTTATACATTAAAACTACACCTCCACCCTTATCTGGCTTCATCACACGAATGTCTTCATCACCAAGCCTCTTGATTAACTGACCAAGTTCTGGTCTAAAATTAACCGATGGTATGTGAGACCTGTTCAAACAAAAGTCTCTTAAATCTGCCTCCACCAAACCTTCAAATAATTTTAACAGTGGGTTTAAGGGTGGGTTAAATGTGCTAGGCCTAGAAAGCCCTTCATTAGTCTGAGATTGACCTTTAAAATAAAAAGAAAGATTCAAGCGTCTAACAAAAAGCTTCAAATCAACTAAAATATTACATATGTCAACTCTACGTGAAGGTACAAAGTGAAGCCCTTTTGTAAAAAGCTCAAAAAAGTCATCAGAGATGTTGGTATCAGTATAATTATATATAACAAAATTATTCTTTTTAGTTAAAACACAATTGTCATGAGATCTTCTGAAAGCTTCATCAACAGAAATCCTATCAAATACATCACCTAAACTTATTATCTGCGTGCTCTGTTCCACATCTGCGGTTGATGCACTACATTCCTTCCCCCTGGTCTTCCCGGGGGATAGTGAAAATCCGATAGGCCACTCTGACTATTTTTCTGAGCAAGTCTCTCACTTCTTCTTGGCATCTCTAGTTCAGCACTTGGGACATTGTCATTAAAAACCATGTCACTATTTTGGTTATGAAACTGTTTGGTGTCCTGCCTATTTCTACCCAACAAAGGGTAGGCCTTACCCTCCCTGTATTCTTTGAGGTCACGCTCCAGTTTTCTGATTTTACGGTTCACAATTTTTAAACAATATTGATCTACTTCATTAAAAACACGATCATATTCTCTTTTAACACCTAAAAAATTCTTACTCTTCACCACAAAATCATTAAGTGATGTTACTTCTTTAAGTAATAAACCTGCTTTTTCCTCATAGTCCCTTATCATACATTCTAGCATTTCAAGCCCTGCTTTGTCAAAGATTTTAACCAAGCTGTTATAAAGAGATGAACCAGCCACAGCATTGTTTGGAAATTTATAGCAGCGTAACCCCTTCGGGACACGCTGCACACGCAAACATTCTTTCAAATAATCTATTTCTAATTGCGTGCTCTTAAATGCATACAACTTGTCATTGAAAGTTTTAAAGTCATGTTCAGCACAACTACTCATGCTGTTGTTAACAGTAACAGTACCTTGTTTGAATTGAAATTGTTTTTCAGTCCATGAAGTAAAACTGAAATCTTTTTTCACAGAATTACTCTTAGCATTGCTAGCACTGACCTGGTGCAATTGCTGCTCCTGTGGATCGGTGTAGCCCAATAAAATCCCACCAGGAACTTCCGCTGTTGGGGAAACTCTGTTGTTAAGGCCCATAGTTGCTGTAGCAAATAAACCTAGTCCATTTTGTTGGTTACCAGGCAATGAAGTCCCAGAACTTGTGGATTCAGAGTTTAGGGACTTAGTCAATTGAGTTAAAAGAAACAAAATCTGTTTAAATTCACCACGCGTAACTGGTGCATCATCAGTTTCATCCCTTAACAATAACGGTGTGTCAGAGAGACTAGATTGTTCAGTTCCTTCAGCCATGGATCAGTAAAACCAGGAAACCAAAACCAAATTAGATCCGAACCAGACCAAAAACAAAATGATGTATCCAAAGGCTCAACAGGAACAAAAAATTTAAAATGGCTTAAATAAAACTCTGTTTTAATGAAATGATAAAAAATTCCACATCAAGCGCTTTCGACAGTCTTTTTCAAGATGAACCATGATTAAAAATTCAAGGTTTAAGTACTTTCTAGCCCAAATCATGTGACTAGAATAGCAGCTAATAAAATATGCAAATCAGATGTTAAAGTGCCAACAGCAATTCATTCATTCAATGAAATTATACAATGTCTAATAACCCACAAAATTGTACTAAATAATGTAAAAACGTGTTTAAATTACAACTCGTAAAAAAGCATGTATGACTGTTTTATAAAGCTACAAACAAGCTTAAAAAACTTAAAAACAGTCTTAAAAAATTCTTTTTATGTCTAAAAAATCTATTAAGAACTATTGGTTTCTAAGACCTCTGTTAATCATATGAAAAGTTAACCAAAGTTTGAAACATCCACTCAAAACAAAATGTTGTCCAAAATAACTGGCAATAAACAACCCATCTAAAAAATTTTTTATAATGAACAAAATCATAACTTGGCCCTCCTCAGTTTCAAAACACTCATAATACTAATACTGTCATTTAAACCAGGAGGCTTAGTTGCATTCAACTTGAGCTGCCACAACAGTTCCTTGTATTCAAGTCAGGTTTCCCAATCACCCCCTCTACTGTCATGTAGGACTTGCTCTAGGATTAAAAATTTAAGTTGCATATTAGGGCATGTGCTAAGATGCTTAAAAAAAGCATTGTTTTCCTTTTTCTTGGAAACATCATAAAGATGCTCATATATCCTTCTCCTAAGGGTTCTCTCAGTTTTACCTACATAAAAACTGGAGCATTGAGTACAAAAACCTAAATAGACAACTCCTTTCATACCACAGTTGTAATGGTGTTCAGCCCTGAATTTAAACCTCCTAGAGGGAATGAAAAACGAACTGTCATTGTGCACATAAGGGCATTGCTTACATGAATCACACTTATACATTCCAAGTTTCGAATAAACCCTTTTATTGTGCACACCAGGTCTGATCTCAAAGAGACCCTTGAGGTTCATGATCCTTTTCCTAATAAAATGGGGATGCTCCTTAACAATCTGTTTGAAATCATCATGTTGTACCAAAATTGGCCAATATTTTTTAATTGATTGTTCAAATTTTAAGGAATCACCAGAAAAGGTATACACAAAACTGTTTTGGTATTCAATCTGTTCCGATGGTTTTGAAAGAATGCCACCAGAAGCCTCCTTACCTAACAGAGGGCAGTAAATAGCCTCCCTACCAGCAGTAACCTCCTCAGCCAAATTACTTACTAAGTGTGCTGGGTAACCCCTTTCATCAAAAAGTCGCTTTAGCAAGTTAACCTCTTCAAGAAAAAGCTCCATTGTGCTACACATCCTTGAAGCACGTATAAGTTGACCCTTCACAATACCCTTCTTTTGGTGGAAGGGGTGGCCACTGTTGAAATGTAGGTAGGAATTAGTAAAGGAGTATTTTTATATATCTTAGATTGGAAAGTACCATTACTGACATCTTTAAGAAGAGAAACATCAAGATAATGCAAATAATCATTATTTACTTTGTAAGTAAAAGATAGAAAGGGAGTGGTAGAATTGATGTAAACCATAAAGTCTAAGAATTGATCTAAAGAGCCATCCCATAACAAACAAATATCGTCCAGGTATCGTTTATAGTGGGTGATATGTTGAACCCAATGCGTGGAAAAAACAAATTTGTTTTCCCAGTGGTGTAACACTATGTTTGCATAACTAGAAGCACAAGCCGTGCCCATTGCTACACCCTTTTTCTGTTTGTGTCATCCTTAAAATAGATGAAATTGTTTTCTAGGACAGTCTCCATAAATTCAACCAGTAAACCAATCGTGTTAGACCCTAACCCAGATTCAGCAGCTAGAATATTGTTGAATCATTCCAGCCCTACAGCATGAGGGATACTGGGGAATAATTCAACTATGTCAATGGTGGCCATTAAAAGCTCTGGTTTATAGAAATTTTGCTGGATGCCTGAGAGAAAGTCCCATGAATCTTTGCAAACATGAGGTAAAGTGAAAGCAAATTTGTTGATGGTAAAATCAATGAATTTTCCTAAGGGCTCTGTTATTCCCCCAGCTCCTGAGACAATAGGTCTAAAGTTCAAAGGGTCTAAGCCCTTGTGTGTCTTGGGAATTCCAAAAATTGCAGGTATCCTTGGGTTTCTAACATAGAGATAATTGTATAGTTTTTCATTTATCACACCCTGTAATAAATGATCAATGAGTAAATAAGAAATTTTAGAATGTGCTAAATTTAATTCATTCCTAGAAACCAGTTCATAACGCTCAGTATCCTGCAACATATTGTGAATGTGGGTGTCGTATATCATGTTATACATTAAAACTACGCTTCCACCCTTATCTGGCTTCATCACCTGAATGTCTTCATCACCAAGCCTCCTGATTAACTGACCAAGTTCTGGTCTAAAATTAACCGATGGTATGTGAGACCTGTTCAAACAAAAGTCTCTTAAATCTGCCACCACCAAACCTTCAAATAATTTTAACAGTGGGTTAAAGGGTGGGTTAAATGTACTAGGCCTAGAAGGCCCTTCATTAGTCTGAGATTTACCTTTAAAATAAAAAGCAAAATTCAAGCGTCTAACAAAAAGCTTCAAATCAACTAAAATATTACATATGTCAACTCTACGTGAAGGTACAAAGTGAAGCCCTTTTGTAAAAAGCTCAAAAAAGTCATCAGAGATGTTGGTATCAGTATAATTATATATAACAAAATTATTCTTTTTAGTTAAAACACAATTGTCATGAGATCTTCTGAAAGATTCATCAACAGAAATCCTATCAAATACATCACCTAAACTTATTATCTGCGTGCTCTGTTCCACATCTGCGGTTGATGCACTACATTCCTCCCCCCTGGTCTTCCCAGGGGATAGTGAAAATCCGATAGGCCACTCTGACTATTTTTCTGAGCAAGTCTCTCATTTCTTCTTGGTATCTCTAGTTCAGCACTTGGGACATTGTCATTAAAAACCATGTCACTATTTTGGTTATGAAACTGTTTGGTGTCCTGCCTATTTCTACCCAACAAAGGGTAGGCCTTACCCTCCCTGTATTCTTTGAGGTCACGCTCCAGTTTTCTGATTTTACGGTTCACAATTTTTAAACAATATTGATCTACTTCATTAAAAACACGATCATATTCTCTTTTAACACCTAAAAATTTCTTACTCTTCACCACAAAATCATTAAGTGATGTTACTTCTTTAAGTAATAAACCTGCTTTTTCCTCATAGTCCCTTATCATACATTCTAGCATTTCAAGCCCTGCTTTGTCAAAGATTTTAACCAAGCTGTTATAAAGAGATGAACCAGCCACAGCATTGTTTGGAAATTTATAGCAGCGTAACCCCTTCGGGACACGCTGCACACGCAAACATTCTTTCAAATAATCTATTTCTAATTGCGTGCTCTTAAATGCATACAACTTGTCATTGAAAGTTTTAAAGTCATGTTCAGCACAACTACTCGTGCTGTTGTTAACAGTAACAGTACCTTGTTTGAATTGAAATTGTTTTTCAGTCCATGAAGTAAAACTGAAATCTTTTTTCACAGAATTACTCTTAGCGTTGCTGGCGCTGACCGGGTGCAATTGCTGCTCCTGTGGATCGGTGTAGCCCAATAAAATCCCACCAGGAACTTCCGCTGTTGGGGAAACTCTGTTGTTAAGCCCCATAGTTGCTGTAGCAAATAAACCTAGTCCATTTTGTTGGTTACCAGGCAATGAAGTCCCAGAACTTGTGGATTCAGAATTTAGGGACTTAGTCAATTGAGTTAAAAGAAACAAAATCTGTTTAAATTCACCACGCGTAACTGGTGCATCATCAGTTTCGTCCCTTAACAATAATGGTGTGTCAGAAAGACTAGATTGTTCAGTTCCTTCAGCCATGGATCAGTAAAACCAGGAAACCAAAACCATATTAGATCCGAACCAGACCAAAAACAAAATGATGTATCCAAAGGCTCAACAGGAACAAAAAATTCAAAATGGCTTAAATAAAACTCTGTTTTAATGAAATGATAAAAAAGTCCACATCAAGCGCTTTCGAGAGTCTTTTTCAAGATGAACCATGATTAAAAATTCAAGGCTTAAGTACTTTCTAGCCCAAATCATGTGACTAGAATAGCAACTAATAAAATATGCAAATCAGATGTTAAAGTGCCAACAGCAATTCATTCATTCAATGAAATTATACAATGTCTAATAACCCACAAAATTGTACTAAATAATGTAAAAACATGTGTTTAAATTACAACTCGTAAAAAAGCATGTATGACTGTTTTATAAAGCTACAAACAAGCTTAAAAAACTTAAAAACAGTCTTAAAAAATTCTTATGTCTAAAAAATCTATTAAGAACTATTGGTTTCTAAGACCTCTGTTAATCATATGAAAAGTTAACCAAAGTTTGAAACATCCACTCAAAACAAAATGTTGTCCAAAATAACTGGCAATGAACAACCCATCTAAAAATTTTTTATAATGAACAAAATCATAACTTGGCCCTCCTCAGTTTCAAAACACTCATAATACTAATACTGTCATTTAAACCAGGAGGCTTAGTTGCATTCAACTTGAGCTGCCACAACAGTTCCTTGTATTCAAGTCGGGTTTCCCAATCACCCCCTCTACTGTCATGTAGGACTTGCTCTAGGATTAAAAATTTAAGTTGCATATTAGGGCATGTGCTAATATGCTTAAAAAAAGCATTGTTTTCCTTTTTCTTGGAAACATCATAAAGATGCTCATATATCCTTCTCCTAAGGGTTCTCTCAGTTTTACCTATGTAAAAACTGGAGCATTGAGTACAAAAACCTAAACAGACAACTCCTTTCGTACCACAGTTGTAATGGTGTTCAGCCCTAAATTTAAACCTCCTAGAGGGAATGAAAAACGAACTGTCGTTGTGCACATAAGGGCATTGCTTACATGAATCACACTTATACATTCCAAGTTTCGAATAAACCCTTTTATTGTGCACACCAGGTCTGATCTCAAAGAGACCCTTGAGGTTCGTGTTCCTTTTCCTAATAAAATGGGGATGCTCCTTAACAATCTGTTTGAAATCATCATGTTGTACCAAAATTGGCCAATATTTTTCAATTGATTGTTCAATTTTTAAGGAATCACCAGAAAAGGTATACACAAAACTGTTTTGGTATTCAATCTGTTCCGATGGTTTTGAAAGAATGCCACCAGAAGCCCCCTTACCTAACAGAGGGCAGTAAATAGCCTCCCTACCAGCAGTAACCTCCTCAGCCAAATTACTTACTAAGTGTGCTGGGTAACCCCTTTCATCAAAAAGTCGCTTTAGCAAGTTAACCTCTTCAAGAAAAAGCTCCATTGTGCTACACATCCTTGAAGCACGTATAAGTTGACCCTTCACAATACCCTTCTTCTGGTGGAAGGGGTGGCCAATGTTGAAATGTAGGTAGGAATTAGAAAAGGAGTATTTTTATATATCTTAGATTGGAAAGTACCATTACTGACATCTTTAAGAAGAGCAACATCAAGATAATGCAAATAATCATTATTTACTTTGTAAGTAAAAGATAGAAAGGGAGTGGTAGAATTGATGTAAATCATAAAGTCTAAGAATTGATCTAAAGAGCCATCCCATAACAAACAAATATCGTCCAGGTATCGTTTACAGTGGGTGATATGTTGAACCCAATGCGTGGAAAAAACAAATTTGTTTTCCAGTGGTGTAACACTATGTTTGCATAACTAGAAGCACAAGCCGTGCCCATTGCTACACCCTTTTTTGGTTTGTAAGTGTCACCCTTAAAATAGATGAAATTGTTTTCTAGGACAGTCTCCATAAATTCAACCAGTAAACCAATCGTGTTAGACCCTAACCCAGATTCAGCAGCTAGAATATTGTTGAATCATTCCAGCCCTACAGCATGAGGGATACTGGGGAATAATTCAACTATGTCAATGGTGGCCATTAAAAGCTCTGGTTTATAGAAATTTTGCTGGATGCCTGAGAGAAAGTCCCATGAATCTTTGCAAACATGAGGTAAAGTGAAAGCAAATTTGTTGATGGTAAAATCAATGAATTTTCCTAAGGGCTCTGTTATTCCCCCAGCTCCTGAGACAATAGGTCTAAAGTTCAAAGGGTCTAAGCCCTTGTGTGTCTTGGGAATTCCAAAAATTGCAGGTATCCTTGGGTTTCTAACATAGAGATAATTGTATAGTTTTTCATGTGTCACACCCTGTAATAAATGATCCATGAGTAAATAAGAAATTTTAGAATGTGCTAAATTTAATTCATTCCTAGAAACCAGTTCATAACGCTCAGTATCCTGCAACATATTGTAAATGTGGGTGTCGTATATCATGTTATACATTAAAACTACGCTTCCACCCTTATCTGGCTTCATCACCCGAATGTCTTCATCACCAAGCCTCCTGATTAACTGACCAAGTTCTGGTCTAAAATTAACCGATGGTATGTGAGACCTGTTCAAACAAAAGTCTCTTAAATCTGCCTCCACCAAACCTTCAAATAATTTTAACAGTGGGTTTAAGGGTGGGTTAAATGTGCTAGGCCTAAAGACTTAACTTAAGAACTATCTCAGAGAGTGAGTCTGTGCATTTTGTAATTGTCTTCAGATCTGACATCTTCAGCACTTCTGCCTTGCTCTGTAAGTAAGATTTAGGAATAGTATTTCTCTTAGAGATAGATAGCAAGACAGTAAGATTAGTTTAGATGTTTTCTGTATTTATGTGAAACTGTCCTGCAATGTTATTTTAAAATATTTCCTGTGATTCTGAACTCTGTTGGCACTGTATTGAGTTATTTAGTATTGTCTTGTGCGTTTTTATTATTTACTATTAAATATGTTTAAACCTTTTAATTGTTGCTGGTTTGTCTGGAGATATTTAAGGACTTACAGTACTTGCATATGTAGTTGGTGACACTGTATTGGCCACTCCTAGATATCCTTAAAAGTCTGGGACACACATCACTTGGATAATAGTAACATTACACAGTAGAATTGGTCACCCTTTGGGAAGGGCCTTATAGTAGCTGATAAGAGTGGTTGGTGGCAGCTGGTACTACCTTATTGTCTGGGCAGAAGGGGGCATAGCTAGTGAATCTTTCCAGCCTTCCCCAGGAGTGTCTTTGTGTTTGTATATAAATCCAATCTCAAAGTGTGTGTGTGTGTGTGTGTGTGTGTGTGTGTGTGTGTGTGTGTGTGTGTGTGTGTGTGTGTGTGTGTGTGTGTGTGTGTGTGTGTGTGTGTGTGTGTGTGTGTGTGTGTGCACGTGTGTGTGTGTGTGTGTGTGTGTGTGTGTGTGTGTGTGTGTGTGTGTGTGTATGTGTGTATGTGTGTGTGTGTGTGTGTGTGTGTGTGTGTGTGTGTGTGTGTGTGTGTGTGTGTGTGTGTGTGTGTGTGTGTGTATGTGTGTGTGTCAGCTACTTTGGCAGGGACATGAAGCACTAGTTGGACAAAGAGGGTGCTGGATGTTTTGGCTTGACCACTCAGCTGAGATCATAACCCTAAAGTTGTGCCAATGGGGAGTCTTATTGGGGATCTGGAGAAAGAGGGAGAAACCAGCCCCAGACTGACTGTGATCTCTATGTGCTCTTAAGGGAAATTGTACTTTACTGTGTGTGTACTTGTCATCCTCAAAATGTCACTGGTGCTAGTGGTGAGGACTGAGGTTCCTTGATTACTGGGCCAGTTCAGGGGCATCACAGCCACTTTTAGTAAAAATGAATGGTTCATGATCAAGGAGAGTCTTTCTTTGTGAAGTATCAATTATGGTGTTTTGCACAATAAGGCATGAATTTCTGAAACTCTTCTGGCAGAAGTAATTGCTACCAGAAATATAGTTTTCCAAAATAAGAATTTCAGGTTGCAGTTGGCAGCAAGCTCAAAGGGAGAATGTACTATTGTCTGTAACACTAAGTTTAGATCCCAAGGTGCAAATGGATCCTTATATGGGGGCTTTAACATCAAGGTGTCTTTTAAGAACACTTTGCAAAGTTTATGAGAAATTAGCGAATATTTTTTGAACCCACTGTGAAAATTTGAAATATCTACTAGTTGAACCCTGATAGTAGAGGAAGAAACTCCTTCTTCAAAGAACAAAGCTAAAAATTCTAAAACATTGTCAATGGGAGTGCATAAGGGAACATTATTATTATCACAAGCTCAATATGAAAATCTCTTCCATTTACTCTTGTTTTCTGGTGGAAGGTGTATGGGAGGCCAAGAGAATCCTATGCACTGGAGAAGAAAGATTATTACACATGGCAATCAATGCAACTGGAGAAACCAGGCAGTAAGCTTGAGCTTTTGAAGGTTTGGGTGAACTAATCCCACTGGATGAGATAGGACATCGGAATCTGGGTCCAGAGTCCATGGTCATTGAATCAGATAAGGCCAGAGAAAGGGGAACCAAATCTGTCGAGGCCAGAATGGGTAAATGAAGATTACCCTGATCTTCAACTTGATCGCTTTCTTTAGAGATTGAGGAATTAAATGGATCAAGGGAAAGGCATACAGGAGTCCATAGGGCCAATTGTGCAGAACAGCATCCCTTGGGGACTCCCGCAGAGGGGAGACCAGGGAGAAGTAGTTGCTGCACTTGTTGTTAGGGGAGATGCAAATAGGTTGGAGCAAGGCTGGCCTCTGTGACAAAAGGTCTTGTCTGCCACTTTGGGATTGAGAGACCAATGCTGAGGCAGGAGAATGCATCTGCTCAGTTTGTCTGCTATCACATTGGAACTCCCTGGAATATGCACTGCTATCAGAAAGTGGCTGGAAGAGATCGCCCATTGCCAAACCCTCAGAATTTCTCAACAAAGGGAATATGACTTGGTTCCTCCCTACTTGTTGATGTACCAAACCACTGACATATTGTCTGTTTGAATTGCAATTGTTCCAAAGGGGAGGGCAGTTTGAAAGGCCTGTAACATTAAAAACACTGCCCTCAGCTCCAGGACATTGATAAGAAAGCTGGCTTACATGGGGGACAAACTGCCATGGACCATCTTGCCCAAATAATGCCCCCCACCCAATATAGGAGGTGTCCATGGTCACTATGGCTTGGGGTTGACACAGAACAAAGGGGTGACCCAAGAGAATTTCCTCTGAGTGAATCCACCAAGCTAGGTTCTTTTGCAACAATTGGTAATCAAAATTTGATCTGACATTGGTTGATACAGTATGGACCACAGAGATGCCAGAAGCCACTGTAGAATTCTCATGTGAAATCTCGCTAGGGGAACTAATGTAAGGGTCGCAGCCATCGAACCTAAATCTTGTAAAACTAGTCATGTAGCTACTCTCTTGCTTCTGCTAATTTTTTCCACTTGGGTCTTGATCTTTTGCAATCTCAGATAAGGTAGGGAGTATATGCAAGAGTTAGTATTTAGTACTGCTCCTATGAACTCTAAAGTTTGTGTTGGAGTCAGCTGTGATTTTTTTGTAGTTTACAGTAATCTCCAGGTTGGCACAGGTTTGGAGAATCTAATCTATTGCTTGTTCTAGTAGATGCCTGGTGGGAGTGGTAATGAGCCAGTCGTCTAAGTATGGAAACTCTTGGAATCTGTGCAGTCACAGGTGAGCTGCTACTACTGCCTTGCATTTGATGAACACCCTAGGGGCTGTGGTAAGACCAAAGGGCAGACTCTGAACTGATAATGACTGGCTCCCAGCTAGAAGCAGAGAAATCTCTTGGGAGTGCTTGTAAATTTTTATGTGGTAATAGACATCCTGGAGATCGATCAAGCACATCCAATCTTTCCTTAGAAAAGGGAGAATAGACTGAATCATGACTATCCAGAATTTTGTCTGTCGAATGCACTTGTACAAAACACTTAGATCCAAAATTGGTCTCTAGTCCCTGTCTTCTTTGACACTAAAAATTGTGGATTCTATCTGGTCTGGTGGGACATCTTGGATTACTCCTTTTTGTAGCAGTTTTTGAATTGCTAGAACTGCTGGTTCCCTCTAGGTGGGACATCTGGGATTTTGTTGGAGTTATGTGGAAGAAAAATGAAGAGTATGGTATATCCTCTGATTATAATCCATTGCACCCAAATATCCGAAGTTATCTGGAGCCTGGCATGTTGGTGCAAGGATAAAAGCCCCTGACTGCTTTGTCAAACCTTAGGGTCAAGAAGGGATAATCTGTCAAAGTGGTCATTGACAAATGAAGATGTGAATGGTTCTGCAAATTCACATAAGAACATCCGGGCATGTCTCCTTATGCTTACACCTGATCCCACTGCTCTAGTCATCCCTTTGTCTGCATGTGCTATGTGCCTCATGGATGAATTTGAGATGGGCTCTAGCATAACCACTTAGAAACAACCTCACCTTGGACTTCTTCAGATACGACTCCTGCCAAGGTATCTGATAGCTCTTTAATCAGATACCTTTGAAGTCTTGTGAAGTGTGCCATAAAGTTCAAAGATGGTAAGGCAAAGGTCGATGAAATGTAAATCCACTTGCCATACCTATCCATCCCCCCAAGACTCTCTATTAGGAGGCTGGAAAGTGGAACTTTCCTCTGCTAATTCCTTTTTTGTGGCCACTGCTACCACCATGGCATTTATCGCCAATCCCTTTGCCCAAATACTGATGATCTTCAGGAGCAGTTAGAATTTTATCTGGTCTCTTGGGGATGGGGTCTGCCCTGTTAGGGGCCTTCTATGCCCACTGCAAGATCAACTTAATGAGGCTCAATGAGGTCATCAGTGGGTGGAGTTACCCAAGAAGTAGATGGTTGAGCACCAAGGGCTTGCAGGTACACTGATTCCTCTGTGGGGGTTGTTGGGATGTCCAGCCACCCCTCTGCTTAAGGATCTCAAGGATGTCTCCAAAGGAGACGTGTTCTGGGAGTAACCTTGGGGATCTCCCCCCTTCATCATAATCAGTGTCCTCTGTGAGCAATTCCTCTGGGGAATCTAAGTGTTTCCTCTTCCTTTTCTGTGGACCGTCCTCAGTGGGATGATCTGGGGAGGTGTCAGATGAGGACAAAACCTGTATAGGTGACTCCTGCAGATTCTGCACTCACTGTTCAGGTGTTGGAATAGGTTGGGAGGGCTGGGAAACTGCTCCAACTGGGGTGGAGCTGACTGAATGCCCACAGTAGATAGAGCCCTCCCCATGGCCTGGAAAGCTAGTCCCCTCAAAGAGGGAAAGGAGCCCATAACTGAGAAAGACTGCCTTAGAAAAATGCCCCTCATTCTGAAGAAACCACTCCTGAGGTTGAAGCCTGGGTCAAGCTAAAGCATGCTAAAGCCCAGAGGTGCAGGGATAGCTCTAAAAAAACTGGAGTCAAATACTGCTCCTAAGAACGGGCAAGGTAGCCACAAACCCGAGAGGTCTCTGGTTCAGAAACAGCCAAAGAGCTCAGGGTAGGAATCGGTACTGGAGATGGAGATCAAGCCAGAACTGAAGCAGCCAGCACTGGCAAGGTCAAAGCTCGAATCTCTAATACCTCAACAGAGGTCAGAGGAGGAATACTAGTGGCAGTGGAAGAAGGAAGGGTTCTGGCAACTGGAGCGGCTGGAACCGTGGACACAAATGTGATTCCTCTCACCACCAGGAGCTGATCTACCAACCTCAACAAATCTGTTTCTGTTAAACGTTTGATGGAATGAATAGACTGGATAGAAGGGGATCTTGCACTTTCCAAAAGAGGAGGCCAATTGACCTGCAAAAGAGTCAATGGATGGAGAATATTTTGTCTTGGGATGGTCTAGAAATGAAAATGCAACACTTCCCATAGGCGCCAAAGATGTCAGTACCAGAGAGACAGGCAGGCCTGAGGTTATCGGTTCTGTGGATGGGCTTTGACACTGTGCTGACAACTTAGGCACTGATGAAAGAGAAATATCTGCACTGAGGGTGGTACTGAAGTATTTGTCAATGTTCATATAGGTTCTGCACTAATAGAGGGAACCGACATTTTAAGCCTCTTGGAAGTCAAATCTGTGGAAGAAGCTGGCATCGGTCGACTCCATTTCTTGGACTTGTCAATTTTTGAAGCAGAAGTAGAAGATGGTGACTGGGATGAAACACTGGTTTCACTTTTCTTCTGATGACCAGAGTTGCTTCAACAAAAGTAGATTTTATCATCCCCTTCAAAATTAGTTTGTTTTTCCTTTCTACAAGGGCCTGGTGACTGAAGCTACGGCAGATAAAACAGTCTTCTGTCAGTGCATCGGGCCCAGACAGTAAACACAGAGAGAATGTCTGTCAGAATTTGATAGCTTTCATTCACATTTAAGACATTTCTTAAACCCAGAAGTGCCTCTGCCCTTATCAGCCATGATACCAAGAAAAAAACAGGTAAGCATGACCACATGCACACACACACACACACACACACACACACACACACACACACACACACACACACACTATAAAGTCAGAGAAAAAGTAGCACTATAAAGATAGCAATACAATACAAACACTTATTATTACTATATTTTTTGAAGGAGAAAAGGAAGGGGAATCAATTTATATTTTATTTTGTTTTTATTTTCAGTCTGATGACCGGGGAAGTCCACTGGACCAAGAAGAGACTATTTTCAGTGAAGGCCCAGGGAGAAAAGCCCCATTAATAATGATAATAACAAAACATGCATAACAGACAGAGAATATAACATATCCTGAGAGAAACAATTTAACAAGCGTGAAGAGATAATATAATATACAGAGTAGCTGTAGTGACAGTGGACATAACTTCTATTAATCTTTGTAGATTAAATTAAATAATTAAACAAAATTTAACAAGTATGAAGAGAATAACATAATATACAGAGTAGCTATAGTGACAGTGGACATAACTTCTATTAATCTTTGTAGATTAAATTAAATAATTAAACAAAATTTAACAAGTATGAAGAGAATAACATAATATACAGAGTAGCTGTAGTGACAGTGGACATAACTTCTATTAATCTTTGTAGATTAAATTAAATAATTAAACAAAATTTAACAAGTATGAAGAGAATAACATTATATACAGAGTAGCTGTAGTGACAGTGGACATTCTATTAATCTTTGTAGAGTATATTTTTAAACACCAGTTATGAAAAATGTAAATCACAAATCAGATGAAAATGAGAGAGGGAAATGCAGTGCAGCAATAACAGGCAGATTGGAGGTGATGTATGTGGGTGCCAATGAGCAGAGTCAGACGCGGCTGGGAAAAGAACGAAAGATGAGTGAGGAGGGGATGTATGGGAAGAGCAGGGGCAAATCCATTTAGATGATAGGTAGGAGAGTAGGAGTGATTTGAAGTTGGGGTTGTTAGGGGTGTTTCATAGGGAGAAGGGGAGTGAGTTCCATAACTTGGCTAGGGAGTATGATAGGAGAAGGTAGTCAGGGGGCCGAGAGGGTTTGTGGATTTGTAGGAGGTATATATATATATATATATATATATATATATATATATATATATATATATATATATAAAGAGAGAGAGAGAGAGACTACCAACTATGGTAGTAGAGAGTATCAAAAGGTACAGAAAAAAAAGACTACCAATGATGGTAGTAAAGAAAAAACACCAAATTGTTAAAGAGAAATACAGAAAGGAGCTATTAGAAAAGGAAAAGCAATAGTAAACACTTAAACTAGAAAATGTAGCAAACTTTATCAAAAGAGAAAATTTCACAAGAAAAATATAAGAAATAATTCACTTAAGGTCTAGAGCTATTGGCAAAGCGTCTCTCAGAGGAAGCGGCAAAAGAGGTCTGAGGTGAATTGGAGAGGAGCCTTTTGGGTAAGACTCAAGCTTGAGAGTTTTTTGGTTCTTGTGGGCTGTAGTAATGGCTGAGCCAGTTCTGATGTTTAGAACTAAACCCATATGTCAAAGATAAATGAAGACTAACAACATGAGACTGACAGATTTGAGAAGTACCAGAAGTGTTGGGGTAATGTACACATCAAATGGAAATAATCCATTTTTATTTCAGACTACCTTGCAGTTCAAGATCCCTTTTTATTTCAGACTAACTTGCAGTTCAGGAACAGTACCTTTCCTGTTCACATAGACTGTGAATGGAAACAGTTGGGTACTTAATTGTTACATGTGTACAGCCTATGGCACTCAGAACTTCAGGAAAGCATGCAGTACTATAGAAGAAACTTAGGGTAAATCAAGTATGCTTTTTCATTCACAGAAGTATAACAGCATGGAGCTTATTACATATCCATGAGTCTGATCTCTGCAGTATACCTAATGTGCCTCTAGTTGGCCACTGAAAGGTCCTAGTAGCTAGTCAACATACAGATGACCCATACCTACCAAGGTCAATAGTATGTCACAGTTTACCCTGAACAAGTTGACTGTCTGGTGGTCAGTCAATTTATGTTACATCAGACATGGCCTAAATATCTGTCTTTATCAGGAAGCACAAAGACACACAGCAGGGTCAGCAGCCACTGTTAATACAACAAAGTACTTTTGACCTCTGACTGCTTCTTGTCCTTGTAGTCTGGCATGTGAGAGCATAGCAATTTGTTGTGTGCCATGGACCTTCACAGAACCATACAATTACCTGCACAGGATCTTCTGCATGTATCTCTGAACTGTGTCACTGATTGGACTGCTTTTATTTACTTAGTCTTCCTCTCATTTGCACATGCAGCTTCATTCACCTCTGTATGTGCACTCATTTGCTTGCAATAAATATTTCACAGTTTGGGCCGCTGTGCAACAGATGTTCATAACTTACATCCAGCATGCAATCACTCCTGCACAGCTTACCACTACATACTGTGCAGTTTGTTTATCAATCTCTGCCTATTTCATTAAAAAGAGATTTAAGTAACAACTCTGGTATTATATATATTTTTAATATGTAAGTGGTTAGTCACATTTTTCAGCTATTATTCATGCACACCTAAGGAACAAATACATTCCTAACAAATTCAAATGAAGCATGAACATTTAACAACTAAATAATATAAAATATTATACTATGGACTCTGAAAATCTTTCATAATGAAAATGAATCAAAGAATATAAACGGATTTATGAGTTAGTGATGATCCATCTTCACCATGGGGCAGTAACTAAGGAGCCTCAATCCTCACCACTGTCTCTGGTAAGGGACTGTCACTAAAAGCAGGTATAGAAATACACAATTTCCCCCTAAGGGTACACTAGGAACAGGCTCCAAACTTAGAACTGGACCTTATGCTTCACTCCAGGTCCCCAAATGAGTCTCCACACCAACCACTGCAGAACACTGAGTCCCAGTTTCAAGGTATCTGCCACACTCACTCTTAAATGTCTGCTATTCACACATATACACACTCTTGGGAATGACTGTCACAGATTTACCTGCTGTGTTCCTTTGCCCAAATTACAAGGTAACAGCTACCACCAGTCAGATATCAAAATATCCTTCAAAAGGTGTGTTCAATTATATTGGGTAAAATAGTGATACAAATGGTAGTATGTAACCTAAACAGTAAGGATTTTTAGAGTGGCCCTGGTGTTATCACAATAAGCATAAACACTCTCAAGTTATTAAAAGCATTCACTAAATAACCAGCTACAATGAGAGGTAGTAAAATATTTAATAATAAATAAAAGGATTTAAAACATGTAAATACTGAATGACTGATCCCAATAAACAGAGTTTAATGTACAGGAAATATGAAAATAATACTGTAGGATATACCTCACATTGATTTTAGAAAACCTCTAACTAGCTGTAGTTGCCTCACTATCTGAAGATTAACTGTCCCTATCTAATCTAAATAACTCAACAAGGCAAGATTATTATATTCTTACTTTTGCAAGGCAAGATGAGGAATTATGCCCACACTCCAGGCTATTGTCTGTCCTCAGTGACTGGAACAACTGCTCTGAAAAACAATTGAATAACTCTGGAAACAACTGAACTACTACACAAGTACTGAACATTAACTGACACAGAACCTGCTTTTATAGCAGATTTTTGAAATTAACAGGAAGCAGCTATGAGAATTCTACTCCCTCATATCAGACTTTGAAAAGTAGACAAACAGCTGTTGTGAAGATTCTCATCTCTCAGTTTTGGCACACAATGATATCACATCTAGCTCAGCTGACTCTGGTATTACATACATTCAGAATTCTCTTTAAAAAAAGAACATGCACATTTGGTCAGCTAGAAGAACACTGTTTGACATTCAAACATTTTGCATAAGTCAGAGTGATAATCAAAAGACATACACTTATTTACAAAATTATAGTTAGTCATGCTGGCATATGTACCACGTCGTAATTTCCAATTATTCAGAATTATTTACAAAAATTCAGCCAGTCATGCTAGCACAGATAACCATATCTAATATCCTCACTTTTCTCCCCCCTTTGAAGACTCAAGCTATATTTTCAAGTGGCCCTGGAAAATCATCACTTGAGAAAAAAATGGGGCTGTCTGAGAATACATTAACCTGTTCCCTGCCTTGAGAATCCATCTGCATCTGCATCACTGCAATCTGGACTAGCCAACACAGGGGGTTCTCCCAAAGCCCCTTTAAGCTTTTGGAATGCCTGCTCACAGGCTGGGCTCCACACTACCTTATCTGGCCTGTTGTTCCTTGTCAGATCTGTGAGGGGAGCAGCTATTGTACTATACTTAGGAACAAACTTTCTATAGTACCCTGTTGTCCCCAAGAATGTCCTCACCTGATTTTTGGTAGCAGGGGCAGGCCATGACTGAATAGCTTCCACCTTAGCAGGTTCTGGCTTAATCATACCACTCCCTACTCTATGTCCTAGATAGGAGATCTTTGCCATACCCACCTCGTACTTACTAGGCTTAATGGTCAACTCTGCCCTTTTCAGTCTACCCAGAACTTCCCTGACATGCTGAGGCTTCATTATGTTAACACAGTGCAATTTGTCCCCCTGCTTCCTGCCTAACAGGTTTACCATGTAATTGACATTACTGACCTTCCTTACCACTTTAAATGGTCCCACCCAAGCTGCCTGCAACTTATTGTGTCTGATAGGAATAAGCACCATCAGCTGCTGTCTCACAGAATACTCTTAGGCTCAAGCATTTCTGTCATACATGACCATTTTCTGCTGTTGGCCTGCTGCCAGGTTCTCCCGGGCCAAACCCATGAGTTCCATAGGCCTTGTCCTTAAGTTTAGGGCATATGCCACAAAAGCTTCCTTGTAAGAGTTACACTCATCCTCCCACTCATCATGAATCAAATCTAGAGGCCCGCTTACCCTATACCCATACAGCAATTCAAAGGGTGAAAAGCCTGTATATTTCTGAGGTACCTGTCTGCATGCAATTAGAAAATGGGGCAAATATTTGTCCCAATCCCTTTTAAACCAGTCTTCAAATGCCCATAGCATAGTCTTTATTGTAGAGTTTAACCTCTCCACAAGACCATTAGTCTGGGGATAGTAGGGGATGTTTTTTAGATGCTTCACCTCACAATACTTCCACAGACAAGCTAGCAGGTCTGACCTAAAGTTGCAACCTCTATCAGTCAGTATCTCCCTCAGAAAACCTATTCTGCTGAAAATTTCTAACAAAGCATTTGCCACCTTCTCTGCCTCAGTAGAGGACAGAGCCACCACTTCAAGGTATCTAGTAGCATAATCTATACCACCAGGATATATTTCTTCCCTGTGGAACTTGGAGTACTCAGAGGTCCCACAATATCCATAGCTACCCTCTGAAATGGCTCTCCAATCATAGCCAAAAGCATCAATGGAGCTTTAACCTTGTCTCCTGCCTTGCCTCCCTTTTGACACTACTCACAGGTCCTGTAGTACCCTGTTACATCCTTTGCAATCCTAGGCCAATCAAAGTTCTGCATAATATGTCTCTTGGTATGCTTTATGCCCACATGATCTGCAAAAGGAATGTGATGGGCTATGGCCTAGAGGTCCCAGATGGTAGGCTCTTGGATCTACCAACTGCTGTACTACTTTACCCTCTAGCCCTCCCTCAGTATACAGGCTCCCCCTTTTTTTAAGCATCAGGTGCCTCTTTTGCTACCTCTCTCAAGCCTTGTAAAGTAGGATCCAAAAACTGAGCCTGTCTTAACTCTGTCTTTGTAACCTCTCCCAGCTTCCCTTCCACAGGAAGCCTAGTATCTTCTGACAGCAGTTTCTCACTGTCAGCCTGGATCCTAATACTCACCTCTGTCCATGCAGTCATCATATCCACTACAATGCCAGTGCCTACCAACAGCTGTGGTTCACCTTCAGGATCACTGCTATAAGGTATTCCCTCCCTGAAGTAACCAGATCACTAGCCCCAGCTTCATGCATGGGATCTGTCTGGGTCTCCCCCAGGCTACCAGACCTACATGCCTGTCTCCAAGCTTGACTTCATGTAAATGCATGCACACAAGATACTGCATTATCAACATCATTCCCTATTAAGACATCTGCAGGGATAGCTTCAAACACACCTACCTGCTTGTTCCCTTTTCCACCTTCCCATTCAAGATGAACCCTGGCAAAGGTATTTGGAAAGGGTCCCACCCAAAGCTCTGACTGGTGTGGACTGTCCAAGCAAGTACTGCTCCTCCTTAACCACTGCAGGTCTCACAATGGTTATATCAGAAGCTGTGTCTCTCTTAGCAGTGGCCTGTCTTCTACCCACTAATATAAGATACGAATTGTGGTGATAATTTGGCACCCCTGTTGTTTCCAGACACCTTACCACTGGCATTCTGTCATTCCCATTTGCTGGCTCTCTCACCTTTTGTTTTTCACTTTGCTTCAATGGACATTTGTATGCTACATGGCCACTCTGATTACATTTCAAAACATCTAATCCCTGATACTGACCATGTGCTTGAACTAGTGGCTTCCCTGTTATTGGTGAACTCTGTTGGAGTGATTTAGACTTCCCCCTCCTTGTGTTCCCTTATGTCCATGTGCAGCATTGGATCACCTTTTCTTATGCAGTGGTGCACTGCTTGCTAAGTAGAGATCCCCTTTTCTCCCCAGCTGATTTGCAGAGTTGCACTCTCGGTCTGCCAACCACATCCTCATGTCCTCAGGCAAAGTGCTGAGAGCTTGTTCCCTCACTAAAAGGTCTGTCAGTCCAAAAGTGGAGACCTGACACCCACACACTCAACTGTGAAAGTAAGTACTTAAATCAGCAATGTAATCATATACACTTTCATCTGCCTTATGTCTATGTTCATGAAATTGTTTTCTATACATTTCAGGAATTAATTTAAAGCAATCAAGTAAACATTGTTTTATACTATTGTAATTCAAACAATTAATATCAGATAGTTTAGCAATTGCATTAACAGCTCTACCATGGAGTAAGGGGGTTAGGAACCATACCCAGAGACCTTGGTCAACATTATATAGTTTATATGTCCTCTCAAATATATAAATAAAACTATCAAATTCATCTCCCTCCCTGTACTGAGGAAAAATGTTTACTGACCTTTATGGCTTCTGGGGTTTGGCATTCCTTTCCCATTACCTCCATGACCCTGGCAAAGGGTTAGAAGCTCCTTTTCATGCTATCTGTGCCTCTCATTTTCTTTAGCTTCCACCTCCAAATGTTTGTTCTCCAGTTCCTTTTTATGCTGACACTGCTTCTCCTTCTCCCTTTCCTCAGCCTCCGAACATTGCAGTTCATAGTGATACTGCTTTTCCCTTTCTTCAGCATACGGTTTGAGTCTCATTAACTCCAGATGGATTTTTAAGGCCTCTGAGAAAAAGGTGAACTGTCTTGTCTCAGAAGGTTGATTATCACCAAATTCAAACTGGATATCCTCCAAGCTGCTGGTCTGCTCTGTGGCTGTGACTAAGGCTGAGATCATTGCTTCCTTAGTCATATTGACATGCACCAGTCATTTGGCTTTGCATACCTTGGCCAACTGGTTCCTTGTCACCTTGCTATAATCCTCTGCTGACATCTTTGCCTGCTGTCCCTGATTAAACTGACTAAAATGAATAAAACTGTTGTGACAATGAAACTCTGTATGTTTACCTTGTGGCTGTTGAAAGTGCACACCTCAGTGACAACTACCCACAGACTACAAAACCTCAATTAAAATCCCACACCATTGCTGCCAATATGTGACTAGCCCTCTTTACCCCGAGGCAGTAACTAAGGAGCCTCAGTCCTCATCACTCTCTCTGGTAAGGGAGTGCCACTAAAAGCAGTGATAGAAATACACATTTTCCCCTAAGAGTTCACTGGGAACAGGTTCCAAACCTGGAACTGGACTATACGCTTCACCTCAGGTACCAAGTGAGTCTCCACACTAACCACTGCAGAACACTGTGTAGTAGTTCTTGGTATGTAACACACTCACTCATAAATGCCTGATATTCACACATACACACATGCGTGGGAAAGACTGGCACAGATTTACCTGTTGTGTTCCTTTGCCCAAATTACAAAGTAATGGCTACCACCAGTCAGATACCACAATACCCTTCGAAAGAGATGTTCAATTATATTGGATAAAATAGATATTGATACAAATGGTAGCATGCAACCCAAGCAGTAAGGCTTTTCGGACTGGCCCTGGTGTTATTACAATAAGCATAAACACTCTCAAGTTATTAAACATATCACTAAGTAACCAGCTGCAATGAGAGATAGTAAAATATCTAATAAGAAATAAAAGAATTTAAAGCATGTAAATACTGAATAACTGATTCCAATAAATAACAGAGTTTCACACTCAGGAAATATGAAAATAATATAGCAGGGTAGATCTCCCATTGATTTTAGAAAACCTCTAACTAACTATGTATTTATTATTATTATTTATTTATTTAACATTTGTTGACCGGGCTAGTCTAGCTGGATATATGTCCATTTTCAGTAGAGGCCCGAGGAGAAAAGCTCCACAAAGAACAGTCAATTTAAAACAAATCAAAGTTTTTGGGCATGTATAGACAAAAAGACATAGATAATAGTTTACAAGTGACAACAATGCAGCAAAAATAAAAAGAAAAAAAAACACAAACTTTTTTTTTTTTTTTTTTAGGAAAGTACAAGGAGTAGAGAGGGGAGTAATAGTGGAAGAAAAGACACAAGGAAAGTGGGGAGAGAAATGCAGAGAGGTTTGGAAAAAGTAAGGTAGAAAGGAAAAGTAATATCTAATATGAGGAGCTTGGAGAAGGTAGTTCATAGTAAGATTTTAAGTGACCTAAGGAATGAGAAGAGAGTAAGGAGGATATGCTTAGGAAGCGAGAAATAGTGATAAAAAGGAGAGATTTTAGTATGGGTTGCTGCATGGGCAGAGCCAGTGGTTAGTAAGATGAAGTTTGAGCTTCTTTTTGAAGAGTGAAGAAGAGGAGATCATAGTGAGGTCCTTAGGAAGAAGGTTCCAACTTTTCCCCACTGTGTAGGAGAAAAGTGAGTCACCTGCTTTGTTATTAGATTTGTGTATGGATACTAAAAGTTTGTGTGAAGAGCGAAGGTTAGAAAGATTTTTATAGGGACTAATAAGTTTGGTAAGGATAGGTGTTTTTTCAGGGAAGTAAAGGATTTTTTTGGGTGATTATAAGTTGCTGAGATAAAAGCTGATTATCAAGTTCAAGCCAGCCAAGTTGTTTTAAATTTAGGCAATGGTGAGATCTAAAAGGGGAGCTGGTAGCAAATCTGGCTATATTATTGTAGGCGGTAGTTAATTTGTTCAGGTTAGTTTTAGATAGGTTTGTGAATAAAGGTGATGCATACAGGAGAGTACAGATAAGATGGGTGTGAGCAATGGTAATTCTGGCTGTAGGAGTAAGAAAAGGCTTGATTTTGTAGAGGGAGCCAAGCTTTTTGTTAGTAGATTTAATAGTGGTATTAATATGAGTGTCATAGTTTAGGCAATGATCGATAGTAACACCTAAAAGTTTGGTTGTTGTGTCAGGAGATATGACTGTGCCGTTTTTAGATATGATGGAGAAGTGGAGTGGTGGAGATTTTTGTGTGGGTGTGAACAACAAAAGTTTAGTTTTTTTAGGGTTAAGGAGGAGGCATCACTGTAAAAACCACTCTTCCACAAGCTGAAATACATTTTGGGTGAGAGATTGAAGTTCAGATGGGTTAGAGGCTGAGGAGACTAAGGTGGAGTCATCTGCATACTGAATGGTTACGGCTTGGGGGATGCTAGAAGCAAGATCATTGATAAATATGGAAAATAAAAGGGGACCTAAGATAGATCCTTGGGGGACTCCAAGGGAGACAGGAAGAGGGGAGGATAGAGTGTTTTCCCAGAAGACTGCCTGTTTTCGATTGTCTAGGTAAGACTTAAACCATTGTAGTGCCAGAGCGTCAAGTGAGAGTGATTTCAGAAGATTCAAGAGTATTTGATGATTAACCGTGTCGAATGCTTTGGAGATCTATAAAGACAGCAGAAGAGAGGATATTATTGTTGCGGTTTTTATTTATGTGATCAGTAAAGGAAAGAAGGGCAGTAGTAGTGCCATGGGGGGGACGAAATCCATGCTGGGAAGGAGCTAGTAGTCCATTTAGAAGGAGGTGGTCAAGCATTTGTTGGTGAATGCATTTTTCCATGATTTTAGCTAAGGGAGAAAGTAGGGCAATTGGACGGAAGTTTGAAAGTTCTGACGAGGTTCCACCCTTATGAAGGGGAATAATATGGGAGATGTTCCAGATGGAAGGGATAGTGCCTTCTTTGATGGTTCTGTTTATAAGAATAGAGACAGGGTAGGCGATTGCTTTGGCTGCAGTTTGTAGATATTGAGCAGGTAATAAGTCAGCAGAGGGGGTTGAGGGTTTGAGTTTTAGAAGGAGGGTACAGATGAGGGATGTAGAGACAGGTTGTAGATGGAAAGTGGGAGGAGTTGGAAAGGAGGAGAGTGGTGAAAGAGAAGCCACGGGAGGAAGGGAGTTAGCAAGTGACTGGATAGCTCCAGTAAAGAAGTTGTTAAAGGAGTCAGCTATCTGTTTAGGAGTGTTTTCAGTAGTAGTGGCAGGGGTGGGTGTCTTAGTTGTGCCAGGGTGAAGTAAAGTATTGATACCTGTCCAGAATTTCTTAGGATTTTGGTGGTTATTTTGTTGGAGGTGAAGGAAAAAGGTATTTTTGTCAAGTTGTACAGATTATTTAGTGGAGTTTCTAAGCTGTTTAAATTTAGTGTGATCAGAAGGGTCTTTAGAAGCATGCCATTTTGACCAGAGTTTGTTTCTTAGCAACATTTTGTGCTTAGTTTCTTTTGTAAGCCAGGGTGCAATCTTTGCTCTATTTTTAAGGGTACGGATAGGGGCATGGAGGTTAAGAATTTCAAGGAATTTTGAATTAAAGTAGGCTACTGCTTCATCAAGTTGTAGGTATTTTAGGGGTGACCAGTTACAGAGTCTAAGTTCGTTTTGGAAGCATTCAGGGTTAAAGTTTTTGTTGGAGCGTATGGTTTTGAGACTTGTAGGTCTAACTATATTGGACTTATGTCGAAGTAAGTAAGTTAGAAAGTGATCACTCATATCTTCTGGGAGGGTGCCTACTGAGTAGAATGTGGGGGAGGTATTTATTAGAATCCAGTCAAGGATGGATTCTTTTTTGGTGGGTTTGTGGATGCGAGTGGGTGAGGAGACAATTTGAGTAAAGCCATGCAGGTTAATGTGGTTAGAAGGGGTATTGGCATTACAGGTATTCCAATCAATGTTAAAGTCGCCAAGTACTATGGTTTCTTGTGGATATGAAGTGGATAGCCAACTAAGGATATTTTCAAGGAGGTTGATGTTGTTGCCAGGTGGAATGTAAGAGCACAGAATATAAATAGCCTTGCTAGTATTTAATTGGAACTTAGTAAAGAGAATTTCAGAGTTAGTGTCAGATGGGAGACAAGAATTTAATGGAGTGAGTTGGAGACCTGTTTTATACAGTAAGGCTATACCCCCTCCTTTCTTGCTACGGCAATCTACTCTTAGAATATTATACCCAGGAGGGGTGATATCACAGTCCTGGACATGGGGTTTTAACCAAGTCTCTGTGAGACATAATAGATCAAAGTTGTGAAATTGCAGTAGGGCATGAAACTCTGTTATTTTATTGTTAATACTTCGTATATTTAAGTGAGCTAGTAAAAGGGAGTTAGAGGAGAGGCTAGGGTTGTATTGGGATGAGGAATAAGACATAGGTGTGAGGATAGGAGAGGTAGTGGTGGGGCCTGGGTTGGGATGAATGTCACCATATAAAAGGAGGTGACTGTGAGATCTGTGAATGTGAATTGGTACAAGATATGAAGCGATTTGTTGTTTTTTCCTATATAGGTGTTTGTAGTAAATATGGCTAACTCTGTGATATTTTGGGAAGAAGTAATTGGAAGTATATGTTATGTTGATGTGTTTTGGGGGAAGTGATGATGCAGTAAAGGATGTTTGTTTTGAGGAGTGGTGGAGGTTAGAGCAGTTGAAGTATTTGTAGGAAGTGGAGATGTAGATAAGGAAAAGAGATGGGAGTATTGAGAGTAGGAGGAGGGATGTGAGGTAAGGAGAAAAGAATGGCAAAGGCATTGTGGTATGGAGGAGGAGTTTGGGTGGTAAGAGATTAGATGGGAGGGGAAATTAATAAGATAGGAGAGGAGGTAGGGAGTGTTTGAGAAGGAAATTAATGTGATTGGTTGATATGGGAGGAGGAGTGGCTAGAGAGGTATAAGGCTGGATGTACTGGGGGTGGGAATAGTGGGTAGGGTAGGGGAGCGGAGTGAGCCCGGAGGGCGAATGGAGCAGGAAGAGCCAAGCAGGGAGGAGAAAGACCAGTCAAAAGAAAAGCAATCAGTGAGAAGCTGATTGCTATTAGCAGGTAAGGTCAGGTAGGTGGAAAGAGGTGATAGTAGAGAGTCAGAGTAGGGTTGGGAGAGTAGAAAGAGAACAGGGAGAAGTGGAAGATAAATGGGGGCGAGGCAGATTTGAAGTAAGTATCAGTAGCTAAAAAGAGATAAGAAAGATACTAGGAGAAGTAGGTAAAGAAAACGACAAGCTAACTTGGTAAGTGAGGTTAGAGGGAATGGGATAGAATTAATGGTGAGAGAGTGCCATCTAGTGGGTAAAGGAAAAATTACACAGACAACCTAGGAGGGAAAGGAATAGTATGCAGGTGGGTGAGTCAAGTGTGGATCAAAGTAAAGACCACTAGAGGGGCTGGGGAGATAGAGATAGACAAGAGCTATGGCTGCTGGCTATCCTAGAGTGGTAGGGAGTTTAAGTATGTCAACAGTTTCGATAAATAAAAATGGTCACTAGTCAGCGGACATACTTTCTTGTATTCTTGAGGGGATGCCTTTATTCCTTAATACAGGAAGGACAGTGGGTATAAGTGACTGGATGGAATCCTGGTCATCAGGTAGTACACCCTACTGGAGGACAGGCAACTGGCAGGTTTCTTGTATTCTTGAGGGGATGCCTTTATTCCTTAATATAGGAAGGACAGTGGGTATAAGTGACTGGACGGAATCCTGGTCATCAGGTAGTACAGGTTCCGACCCTACTGGAGGACAGGCAACTGGCAACTTTATTGTATTCTTGAGGGGATGCCTTTATTCCTTAATACAGGAAGGACAGTGGGTGTAAGTGACTGGACGGAATCCTGGTCATCAGATAGTACAGGTTCCGACCCTACTGGAGAACAGGCAACTGGCAGGTTTCTTGCATTCTTGAGGGGATGCCTTTATTCCTTAATACAGGAAGGACAGTGGGTATAAGTGACTGGACGGAATCCTGGTCATCAGGTAGTACAGGTTCCGACCCTACTGGAGGACAGGCAACTGGCAGGTTTCTTGTATTCTTGAGGGGATGCCTTTATTCCTTAATACAGGAAGGACAGTGGGTATAAGTGACTGGACGGAATCCTGGTCATCAGGTAGTACAGGTTCTGACCCTACTGGAGGACAGGCAAATGGCAGATTTCTTGTATTCTTGAGGGGATGCCTTTATTCCTTAATACAGGAAGGACAGTGGGTATAAGTGACTGGACAGAATCCTGGTCATCAGATAGTACAGGTTCCGACCCTACTGGAGGACAGGCAACTGGCAGGAATAGTTGCAACCTCCATGCTCCAGGGACACACAGCAGCCAGAAGAGAAAGGGATTCAAAAAAAAAATAACTAGCTGTAGTTGCCTGTAGTTGCCTGACTATCTGAAGATTAACTGTCCCTATCTAATCAACTCAGCAAGGCAAGATTATAGTTTTACTTCTGCAAGGCAAGATGAGGAATTATGCCCATACTGGAAGAATTACTGTGGAAAACAACTGAATAACTCTTGAAACAAATGAACTACTACAAAACTATAGAACATTAACTGACGCAGGACCTACTTTTATATGAGAATTCCACTCTCACATATCAGACTTTTAAAAGTAAACAAACAGTTATTGTGAAGATTCTCTTCTCTCAGCTCTGGCACACAATGGCATCACATCTAAGTCAGCTGACTGGCATAACATGCATTCAGAAGTCTCGTTAAAAAAACATACATTTTGTCAGCCAGAAGAACACTGTTTGCTTCAAACATCTTACAGAAATCAGAGTAATAATCAAAAGACATAAACATATTTACAAAATTATAGCTAGTTATGCTGGCACATGTAATACAGGGTCAGCCAGTCATGCTAGCACAGATAATAATATATAATATCCTCACTGCGTTAATCCTATGTTAACTGCCAAATGAAATGTTCAACAACAGATTACATAATTTAAGATTTCTTCATGGCAAAATTATTTGACTCATGAAACCCTAGTAGCAGCTCCATGCATTCTCATAGGATCCCCCAAGTGATGCCCCAGAGATTTAATAGTGCCTCATCATAGTTAAGTCAATAATTGTAAAAACATGTTACTTACAAGGCAATAAAATATTTCTTCTTAAATCTTATATGATGAGCAGTGCAACTGCTTTATATCTGACCTGTATTGAATACAGCTATAGACATATTTAAATTTGTTCTTTCAATAATTATGTGTATTCTCAATATTTTCATATTTCTGCAAATATTATAACAACCCAGCAGTACATACCAAATTGCCGATTCTCATATTGAATCTCTGTATATACAAAAAATGTGCTACTGAATCTGGCAGTATATGCCTATTTTATGCAGTTACTGGTATATTGTAAGTTGTTTACAAGCACAAAAATGAATATTTAATGTGCTTATTATGACTTAAGAAATGTATTTTAAGACATGGGATATGAGGAATGCTATCACTGCACAGCTGAGATTGGTGTTTATATTCTTTAGCAGTTTATGATTATAGGAATATGAATGTTTGTTTATACTGGGATTTCATATCTTGATGTTGTCTGAAGGTTCACTGGAAGTTACAATGTAACTTTCCAGAACTCCACTGGTGTCACTGAGTTAAACACCAAATGTCACAGTGATTGTCACTTTACATGGCCACCAGCTGACTCATTGCAATACTTAATTTGCAATGACAATAGTTCATTATTATATAATGCCTAACATGTATACTATTTAAAATGAAAAACAATTTAAAAATTGTAATTGTGTTAGCAAAATGGAATAATAGTATCCTGTTACATTATTTAGGTAGCACATTTTTAAAGAGTCCATTCAAAAATTAAAAGAGGTTTAAAAACCACACAGACTAGTATCTAAACTGGGATACACTATAATTATGTTTACCCTTAAATACTCAACACCATAGCCATTGTATTCACATATTTTGCTATTCTGTAGACATACTGTGGTCCCCTAATTACCAAACAACAATGAAACTGGTGAAGAGTCAGTAATAACAGGAGGACAATATCATCCATGAACTGTCAAATTTAAAACATTTTAAGAAGGAACAGCCATGACTTAATAGCAATAATCCATGGCAGGGATTAGTTCTGCAAGGTTATGGAGCGCATCATCATGGATCTCATAAACAAAGACATTGGAACCTCCAAACACTGGACCCTACCCAATTCGGTTTCGTTAAAGGCAGATCTTGCCTCTTAAACCTAGATGACTTCTTTGAAATAGTTACCAAAGCCATAGATGAGGGAAAGGTAGTCCACATAGCCTACCTGGACCTCGCAAAGGCCTTTGACACAATACCCCACTCTGGCATCATAAATAAGCTTACCAGTTTAAATATTAACCCCTTATGTCACAAGATGGGTTGCAAACTGGCTCAGGGATAGAACTCACATGGTCAGAGTCGCGGGTGCCATGTCCGACTCTAAACCGGTTACAAGTGGCATCCCACAGGGCTCAGTCCTAGGCCCCCTCTTGTTCATTATATACTTCTCTGAGGTACAGGCAAACACGGGAGGACTGTGGCTTACCAAGTTCGCAGATGATTGCAAACTGGGAGCCATAATCGACTCACCGGCTGACACAAGCATCCTCCAGAAGGGCCTTACGGAGATGGATACCTGGTGTCAGAACCATGGCCTCAAGCTAAATCCCAAAAAGTGCATAGTCATCCCCTTTGGGAAAAACAAAGTGCCCACAAACTACCACATAGGAGGTAATCCACTAAGTACAGAAGAAGTAATTAGGAATCTGGGGACCCAAGTAGATAGTAACCTCTACTTTGACAATCACATTGCCAAAGTGGTTAGAAAAACCTTCTATATAGCTCACCTAATCACAAAAGGGCTCACATCTAGATCAAGAGCCCCTCTACTCATTGCTCATCAGGCCCATAATTGAGTACAATGCCCCATTTGGGATGTACCTTACGCGACACCTGCAACAGCTGGAGAGACCTCAAAAATACCTCACCAAGAGGATCATGGGCCTCAAACAGATGCACTATGCAGCTCAACTAAAGAAACTCCAGCTCTACTCAGTTGCTTACCACCTGCTCAGAGGCGATCTCTGCCTGACGTACAAGGCCATGTCTAACCCGGAATTGTTGGACATGCTCCACCTCAAGAAAACCAAATCCATTAGAGCTACACGCTCCAGGGATTTAAACCTTAGCACAACAATAAATAGGACATGCTGGAGGGATAGATTCATATCCCAAAGGCTTCCCTCACTCTGGAATAGAATCCCAGTCCATGTTAGGCAGAGCCCCTCGCTGACCCTCTTCAAGAGAAATCTTGATGAGTGGATGGGAAATCATAAATTTACTCCTGGGATCACTTCTATGGCCCTGCTGGACAGAGGCTCAGGAATCTAGTCTAAAAGACAGATGAAAGCCAACACATTCTGGCTAGGCTTATAAATGCCCTAGGACAGATAGCCTAGTACCTACCTATGAACCTATGAACCTAGGTGTTACTACGGAATCCACATCATCCTGGCATGAGCATTTTGGCCATTAGGTTTGCAATTCAGAACAATCATAGCAATGCAAACAATAATGCCTTCCAGGATGGGCATTACAGGGAAGTAATGGACAGCCTGCTGGTGAGGTCTGATGATACAGACATATGACTGCCCCACCACTGGAAGATGTATTATTTTCCTGTAACAACTACCCTAAAGGGAAATAATATGTGTGTGTGAGTGTGTGTGTGTGTGTGTGTGTGTGTGTGTGTGTGTGTGTGTGTGTGTGTGTGTGTGTGTGAGCTACTTTGGCAGGGACACGAAGCACTGGTTGGACAGAGAGGGTGCTGGAGGTTTTGGCTTGAACAATTGGCTGATATCTTAACCCTATAGCTGTGCCAATGGGGAGTCTTACTGGGGATCTGGAGAGAGACGGAGATACCAGCCACCGACTTGCTGTGATCTATGTGTGCTCTTAAGGGACATTGTACTTTACTGTAGGTGTACTTGTCATCATCCCAATGTGCACATCCCTCACTGGTGCTAGTGGTGAGGATTGAGGCTCCTTGATTAGTGGGCCAGTGCAAGGGCATCACAGTTACCCTGTCACTCTTGTCATCTTTCACAATCTACAGAGCAGGAGCATTCTGAATTTACAACAAATTGTTTCCTAATTCAGGAGGCATATTGTAATATTTAAATCTCATAGACCAGTGGTCTCTAGCCTTTTTGCTCAAAGGACAGGTTTCATGTAAGACAATATTCCATGGACCAGCCATCATGCGCACATAAAAATAAAGCATAATAAAGTGCATAACTTTCACTGAGACCAACGACTGGTGTCAAAACCATGGCCTTAAGCTTAATGCCAAAAAAATGTGTCATCATCCCCTTTGTGAAATACCCAGTTCCCATGAATTACCACATTGATGGTAGTCCACTGAACACAGAAGGCATTATAAGAGATCTGGGAACACAGGTTGACAGCAACCTCTCTTTTTGATCACCACTTTGCCACTGTGGTCAGAAAATCCTTCTATGTGGCACATCTCATTATTAAGGGTTTTGCATCCAGGAAGAAAGAGGTCATTGTCTTTCTCTACTCTTCCCTCATTAGGCCAATCATCGAGTACAATGCCCCATTTGGCATGTACCTCACTAGACACCTGTAACAACTGGGGAGGCCACAAAAGTACCTCACAAAGAGGATCCTAGGCCTTAAACACTTGTCCTATATGGACAGACTCAAAAAACTCCAACTATTCTCTGTCTTGCATTGCCTACTTATAGGCGATCTCTGCTTGACTTGCAAAGCCATGTCTGACCCAGCTCTGTTAGAAAGACTACATATAAAGAAATCCCAATCCCTCCGCACCACACAATTCTGAGACCTCAAACCTCATTACCAAAATCAACAGAACATACTGGAGGGACAGGTTCATAACCCAGATACTGCCCATGCTATGGAATAGACTTCCCATACATGTCAATGAGAGCAACTCATTGACCCTCTTCAAGAGAAATCTTAATGAGTGGATGGGAAATAGAAAATTCACCCTGGGGATAACTCCAGTGGCTCTACTCGACAGAGGCACTGGGAATTAAGGTTGGGTGGCATGATGGCCAGGGTAATACTATGGCTAGGCTTGTAAAGGCCCCAGGGCCATCAGCCTAGTACACATCGATGAACCTATGAACCTATAATAAATACAACTCCCATAACACAGAATCAATGAAAACCCTGAGCTTGTTTCCCTGCAATGAGACAGTTCCATGTAGGGATAATGGAAGACTATGACACTAGAAGTGTGTTCCTTATGTCCAGTCTATTCTGTAATTTCATTTTGGTTGCTCTCATTGCAGAAAACCCTGCTTCACAAAGCTAGGATGCTGGAAATAGAAGCTGGGTTTTCATTGCTTATTCTAGCAATGTTCTAAGCTTATAACTAAAATCTGTCCATATTATTTGTGGCTCTGTCCATATTTATTGTGCACGAGGTTGAGAGGTTTAGGAGAGGTATGCAAACCTAATGAAAACCTTTTTCCTGAATCTAGCAACTTTCTAGGTTTATAAGAACAATATTTAAAATCTGTGTCCATTTTGGGTTCTATTTCCCTATTATATTTGGCTTTGTCCACATTTCTTGTGTTAAGAGGTTGAGAGGTATGCTTCATGCCACTGGATTAGACCTGAAAGGCACTAGCAACTAGCACCTACAATGATAATGAAATAACACATTAACAAGTTTATCTGAGGTACACGTTCCGAAGTATCCCGTCTCCAGTTGTTTTGAGGAGAGGCATGTAAAAAATTGGTCTGCTGGCATACCTGTCAGTAATAATTTCCAACCACATTTAAAGCTTACGTACCTGGACCAGTAACAGTCAGAGTTGGAAGAAGACCTGCCAGGTTCCTCTCTGAAGTGAGCAGATGGGAGAAGGAGCAGCAGCTGTGCATCCTCTAGATCCAGGACAATCATCACTAGCAGCACATTTTCGGCCATTCAAGACTTTTTTTTTGTGTAAAATCTTTTATTTCTTTTTTTTATGAAAACAGATACATTGAACATAACATTGATAACTGACAGGCAACAAATGACCAGTGACTATATTGCTGAATAATAAAACATAAAAGTAAAATACTGAAAACTATTTACACATATGCCAAAAGTCCATCGCTAATTATATATACCAACATTAAACTAGAATATGTTCAAAAAGGGATTTCCAAAATTATGTAAAGTGGGTGTGGGATTTCTGAGTGTAGGTTAAGTATTTGTGAGCTAGTAGGTGTTTGGTAGCTACTTGTTTGAAACCCTTCCAGGTGAGTGATGCTCTGTCCTTCCAATGTAATGTAATGTAGTATTTAAGTAATGAAACTAGTGTTATTAATATACGTGTTTAAAGTTTATTCAGGCCAGCAGGGGTAATATGTAGGAGAGCTAGCTTCCAAGATAAGGTTGCTTTTTCATAGCCCATTTCTTTCTAGTTGGACTCTAAGTGAGCACCATAGTTGTACGTGAAACTTGCAACTCCAGAAGATGTGGAGTAAATCAGCCTTGTGATTATCACAGTAGGAGTAGAATGGAGAGTTGGTTGGGTATACTTTATTTAGAATAAATGGAGTAAGATAGGCATTATGAAGTACCATGATCTGTGTATATTTAAGTTTTTTAAGGGGAATAAGTTTGGAGGTAAGCTGGTTCACTTGAGATATATGATTGTTTGTGATTAAAGGATTGGTTTCCTTCCAGTAACTAGAATAAATAATTTCTTTTTGCATTTTGATTGATAGAATACGTTTGCAGGAGTTAGATAGCATTTTTTTTTGTTTGCAGATAGGAGGTTCCATATGGTTTCACAGGTTTGAATGTCATTTGCATTGATATCGGAATTGTCTATGATATATCTGCTAAGGTCTTGAATTTGCCTTAAAATGATAGTATAGCTTTTAGGGAGCTTTACTTTAAATTAACATTAAGTTATAAATGAATACTAGGTGTTTTAAATGTGTGTTACAAATGCAAACAGGTGAATAGAAATGTTAGGTTTTATTTATGTGGAGCTGATTTTTATCATGTGATATTGAATTTTATCATGTGACTTAGAATTGTTAATTTAAAGTAAGAGAAGTAAGTAGTTAACCTAGTCTGAAGAAGTCTCTGTATGAGTGAAAGGAGATGAAAGTGCTTACTGGGGGTGTTTTGTGAATAAAGCTTTTGGTTACCGACAGATACTGCAATTCATTTTATTTTTGTACTTGTTGCAAACAAGCTGCATTTGTTGAGAGTTGATAGTTTAAAGTCTAGCAGCTCTAACCCTCCATAGTCTTTATGGCAGGTCAATTTATTATAACTGATTATGATTGATTTGGAGGCCCAAATAAAGCTGGAAATTGTGGAGTGAATAGCTTTGAAGATTTTTAGATTGATAATGGTATTGGAGGTGTTAAAAATATATAGAAATCTAGGTAGAAGATTCATTTTGATTGTGGCTATTTTAGCAAGGAATGGACGTTGAAGTTTTGTCCAGCTGCTAATATCGTGTTGTATGTTTGACCCGAGTTTAATAATATTATTTGTATATGATTGTTTAGGATCTTGGTGGAAGTATATTCCTAGATATTTTAATGATTGGTTAATTTTAATACCAGCTGCTAAGGAGTATCTGGGAAGCTGACATAGGGTGTTAATAGGGAAGATATTTTTTTTTCTTTAGATTTAGTTTGTAAGAAAGTTGAGAAGGCGTCTATAGTGGATAGTAGTTTCTGGAGGTCTGAATTAGGTAGAGTGTAATAAAGATTTAGATCATCAAGAAAATCCACTAGGGTTTTTGTGTTAAAGATATTGGGGATATGGTGGAAAGTTTTCTGAGAAATGAGAAGGAAAACGGGTTCAATGTATACATTAAAAATATATGGTGACATAGGACAACCTTGTCTGGCACCATTGTCAATGTCAATTCGAGAAGATGGGTGTTTGTTGATTTGTATGTAAGCATGTACCTTGGAGTATAGTGTTTTGATGGTTTGTATGTAGTTGTTGGGTATGTTAAAGAGAGGTAAGATATTGAGAAAAAAGTTTACATTGAGGCTATCAAATGTTTTTGAGACATCAATAGCTAAGGTGTAGATTGGAGTGTGTGTATGGACAGAGAGATTGATCATGGTGTCCAAGGTGAGGGTATGATCAAAGGCTTGTCTGTGTATTATGAAACCTGATTGTTCAGGAGAAACAATTTTTGGGATGATTGTTTTAATTTTATTTGCTAGTATTGATGCAAATATTTTCATATCGAGATTTATTAGGGCTATAGGTCTATAGTTTAGAGGGTTTTTAAGGTCGGAGTTTGGTTTAGGTATGTGAATTGTTTTAGATGCATTTATATATATATATATATATATATATATATATATATATATATATATATATATATCACTTACACCATTGGTAGTAATGTGATTAAATAGATGAAGAAGAGAGATAACTTTTGTGGGAAGGCTTTGTAGAATTCAGCTGTAAGACTATCTAGACCTGGTGATTTACTGGGTTTGAGTTTGTTAATTGTCATAATAATTGCTTGCTGGGAGATCAAGGAGGATACAATTTTTTGTTGGTCTGGACTGATTTTGGGAAAAATTTAATTGGCTTAAGAAGGCATCTAGGTCCTGTTTATTATGAGAGAGGTTTGATGGGCTATAGGATTTTGTGTATATACTTTCGAAGATACGTATAATATCTTGAGTAGTGTGATAGAGTTTATCTTGGTAGATAAGTTATATTATGTTCGGGGAGGGTTTGTTTTGATTAACAAGCCTTGCCAGGAATTTAGATGGCACGTGAGCCTAGTCAGAGTAATTCATTAAAGTTTTGATTTCTTGGTTTGTTAGCTTTTCAGCATTTAGATCATAAAGTTTTTGCTGGAGTTGTATTATTTGAGTTTCATTTTCTTGAATAAAGGATGATTGGGGTTGGGATTCAAGCTTAATGATTTGACTTTTAAGATTGGCTTCCTCCTGGAGAAGTTTTTTTTTATAATATGAAGCTTTACTTATAAGGGTATCTCTAATTATGGATTTAATAGAGGCCCAGTAAATTTCCATAGGTAGGTGATTATAGAGTAAATTGCCTAAAGCTTGGTCCATGATGGCATCTATTTCTTGTATAATTTCTTTTTTTCCTTAATAGGTTAGAGTTAAGGACCCAGTTATACCCTTGGCTGCTGTTAGTTTGATTGTTATCCCAATAATAGTTAGGTTAATCTTAGAATGATCTGATAGGTATCTGGGTTCTGTGTGAAAGAAATTTTTGTATTTAGTAAATACATTGGAAATTAGGAAGAAATCCAGTCTGGACCAAGACTTATGACACATAGAGTAAAAGATATATTTATTTTGAGGGAGTTATTGGTTTGGAAAATATGAGGGTCAAATAGGTTAAAGTAATTTTTAAGTTCCTTGAGTGCTGATATGGCATTGGGTATTGTGTTTAGATTTGTTATTAGATCTGTCAATATCAGGGTCTTGGACTGTATTCCAGTCCCCTCCTAGAATGTAGTAATGATTGGGAAGTCAAGTGGTATTTTATAAATAGACATTATAAATTTGTGTTAATTTATACAAGGCACAAATAGATTTAATATCAGAACAGGTTTGTCTAGACGGGCTGGTTTAGTTGTTACGTAGCACCACCTTCCATTTATGTCCATATTGTGTTTTATAATTTTACCTTGGAAGTTAGTTTTAATGATTGCTACTCCTCAGCAATTTAGGGATTTGCCAGAGGCAATTATATTGTTAATCCATCTTTTCTTCTGGGAGGGTTTCTATTGCTCTGCTTGCATGTGGGTGTCTTGTAGGAGGATTAAATTAGCTTTGGATTTGAATATCAAATGTAAAAGTGGTTTTCTTTTTTTTTTCAAGTTGAATCCCTTTGACAAGTTTTAGGTCATCAAGGTTTGTAGATTCAGTTTTATTTTTACTGGATGATTTACTGGTTTCTTGTTACATCCCACTTCTTAGCCTTTTAGTATTAATGTCTTTTTCTGGAGATGTAAGTGCTGAAAACTCTTTTGCTGCTTAGGTGATGAAAGAAGATAGTTGGCCTCTGGGTGATTCAGTCAGCCAGCCAACAGAGCACATGTGAAGGAATCTTGGCACTACCAAAGGTAATCTTCCTATTTTTCAGTATTCTCCTCAGTTTTTGGTAGTTTTTCCAAGTTGTATTAGTCTTGATGGCAATCAAGTTTTATTTTTCTCCTGGATCACGTTTTTTTCTGTCAGAAAAAGAAGTTACTTATATTGGTAATTGGAGAGCTCGGTAACTGCAGTGTTTATAGGTCAGAGGCCATTTTAGATGTCTCGAACATTCAAGACTTTTATCAGTTTGACCATATTACAGTCATGCAAGAACTAGTGCCAGTGCATGACTGGATGAATTGCGGTGCTTGTCATTGGCTCCATTTGCCTCAGAAGAGGTTAGCTGATTGGTTCATATACCGCAATTGCAATTAGCTGTAATTGTGGTATATGAACCAATGAAAACTTGTGTAGTGGAGCCACCACTGATCAATGCAGAACAGTGGAATAGTGAGCAATTTCAATGTTAAATGTGGACCATTCTACGTTATGTGGAGTACTTGGCTACTCAGCTTGCATTCGATCAGCTTGCTAAGTTTATAAGAAAAAAAATAAAAATTTTTCCCTATTTTGGTGGTTTGTCTTCCTATTATTTTTAACTTTCTCCAGATTTGTTGTGCCCAGAGGTTGAGAGCTATGAGCTCTGTCCAGATTTATTGTGCGAGAGGTTGAGAGGTATGTTCAAGAGGTACGCAAACCTATTAATTCATGCTGCTGCTGCCAGGGATTCTCTCACTCTTTACTCTTCTCTCTCTCTGTCTCACACACACACACACACACACACACACACACACACACACACACACACACACACACACACACACACACACATACTTTTTTCATTTCATTTATTTTTATTTTATACTCACTAAACAGCAAAAGTGCTGGTTAGCAAGTATAAAATAATGACTCAGTTGATCTCACTGTTCAGTCTCTCATACACAAACACACATACATTTTGCTTTCATATATGCATTCACTCACACACGCAGACAGAAACATAAACACACTCACACATACATTGACACATTCACTTTTTTGTTTTACTCCCTTCTGTGCAGCCCAGTAACAAATGATTCACTGCCCAGTATTGGTCTGTAGCACAGTGTTTGGGGACCACTGTATAGTCTACTTACACATCTCTGTTCTTTCCTGACTACATACAATATTAAAAGTCAATGTGGTGCTAGTAAGTGGTAGATTAAAAGTACTTCTGTTTGATTAATATAATCATTCTAACTGATGTTATTATCTTTCAAAATGCATTGTAAATTCAACCTCAAAGTATAATTTCTAATAAATAAGCATTTTGTTCACAAATGGTTATCTGCTGGAACAAACAAGAACTTGTTGTTTTAAACACTTTATGCTGCCAAAAAAAAACTTCTGGAAGTTAGACTGTAAATAAATCCAAAAGACACTTAAAAGAATGATTAAGAAACTCTTTAGTCAGAATCACTCCTACAACTGAGTGTGTTTTCTTCCTTATTATGTCTCATGATTCTCTTCTCTGTCCAGTCTGTTCTGCACAAAAGTCCAGTTGCTTAGGTTGTCATCCTGTTGTTAGAGGCTTCAGGGCAGTCTTGGTGGCCAGTCACTTAAGGCCTCAGTATTTGCTTCCCCTCCTCATTCTCATTGGCTAAAAAAGGTTTTGGAAGTTATTTTACATTGGCTAAAATCTGTTCACTGGTAAAATGAGATAGTTTTCTTTTTTTGTACCTGAAATTTCTTCATATACAGCTTAGCCCCTATCAAGCTTTTTTGTTTCTTAATCATCGTGTTGTGCTGGTATGACAGCTAAAACCTCAGTATGTTGTCAATAATCTAAGTGTTCTTCACTGTTGTTAAATTATATTTAAAGTTGTTGATTAATCTGACTTAGTTTGAACTCATGTTATCTTTTGAATAAACACAAGTTCAATCTCATTTTATCATAGCATTATAGGATCATAGGATCGTAAAATCACAGAAAATACAAGGCCATTGAGTCATGTGAGCATTTATGCCTTGCCAGCACCCATCCACAGACTGAACCTCCTTTCTCGATCAGAGTTAGGCATGCCAAGCCAGCTATCCAGCTCATGTCTGAAAGAAGATAATAGACCAAACTGCTTAATTTGCAATGCTAGTCCATTTCAGGGGTTGGAAAGATGTGTGATAAATCTCTCTCTCTCTCCCCGTTGTTTTATTTATCAGCTGGTGTATATTTATATCCCTTGCTCTGTTATTCATTAGACTATTTGGTTTATAAAGATATAAAAGATCCAGAATCATTAGAGTCCTAATGGCTCAAATGAGAAGGCACTTCCCTCAGGAGTCAGTAAGATATTGAATGAAGGGCAAAGCTTAGAGCATTTTCTGGTAGCTTAGGGTTTTTAAGGCCAGTGATTTTCTTGTGTACAAACCTCTGGGGTCTTCCTAGTTGTTGGATACATCAAGTGAGGTACATCCCAAAGGTAGGAATGGTATTCAATAATTGATCTAATCAATGCTGAATATAAGGGTACTGTGACTTCTTTATATCTGGAAGGGGTGTACTTTTGAAGAACGAAAGTTCACTACTTCTAACTTAAAAAGTACACCCACATTAACGAGAAAGTGCACTTTCACGAAAGTGCACTTTTGTGAACCCACTAGACCGAACAGGCTAGCAGTCACGGACCTTAGGTGTTGGGCACAGGGTAGGGTAAGGGGATAGTTAGTAGGGCTGTCCCCTTACCTTGACCAGTGCCCTAACCCTAAGGTCCATGACTATCACACCACAGTGGAAGACATTCCAAATCGGGCTATGTCCTCCACTGTGCTGCGATGAATCATGGACCTTAGGGTTAGAGACGAGGTTAGGAGTAAGGGATAGTTAGTAGGGCTTTCCCCTTACCTTGACCCATGCCCTAACCCTAAGGTCCATGACTATCGCACCACAGTGGAGGACATAGGCCGATTTGAAATGTCTTCCATTGTGGTGCGGTAGGGTCGGTCTAGTGAGCTTAAGCAAAACTGCACTTTTGTTAAAGTGCACTTTCGCTTAAGTGGGGATGTACTTTCCCATTTTATTTATTTTATTATTTATTTATTTATTGTTTGTTAACCGGGTTAGTCCAGCTGGGCTTGTGGCCTCTTTTCAGTGGAGACCTGACGAGAAAAGCTCCAGTACATAGTAAAACAACATTATGTAAAACTACATTATTGTAAAACACACACTGGATGTCACAGAAAATTACAAGTTGCAAAGTTACAAAAAAGGAAAACACTAAATAAAAAAAAAAGTACTTGACCAACATCACAATAGACAGAATAGGTTACATAGTAATGATCAGTACAGAGGTATGAATTTTACACTAAAGTATATGTTACATTACATTTAGGAGGATGACACTATAAGGGTATGTGCAAGATAGGGCAGAGGCCAGCATGCATACATTTTCTGGAAAGCTTATAACATGAGATTTTTTTTTTTTTTTTGAAAAAGTGAATTTTCATTTTAGGAAAGTACACCCATCTGGAAGATATGTCTTTGGCAGTTAGCTGTGCTAAGGACTTGCTTCTATTACTTGCTCCTTAGTAAGTTCCAATAGAGTCACCATGTAAGAATTTACTGTAGCTTCACTTGTGTTCGAAGTGGTTGCATCTGTTTTATGTCTTTATGTTTTGCCTATCTCATATAAAAACAATAAGTGGTTTAAAAATGTCCACATTTGCTGTGCTACACCATCAGTGCCCCAAAGTAAATGCCACCAGGGTACTGCATATATGAAAGGCAGGTACGTGACTATGTGTTCATGCTCAGTATATTGACCAGTTATCGTAACTGAATCATCTCAGTACAAGAGGATATCTGCAACAGAAAGTGCTGCTATACCATTGAGTTGCTTAAAGAAATATTTAAGTGATGCCTTTTTCAGAGAAGGCCAGCACATACCGATGATGCGCATTTCCTGGTCCATCAGGCCAGTCAGTTTAATTGCTCTCATTATTCTTCACCCAGCTGGGCTTCAAAATAGTGTGCAAACTGCCTCAGTCATGGGTAAATGATTGCTATAAATAAACAACTTGTCAAAAATATAAATAAATTATAAAGGGGAGAATAAAATGACACCAGAGAGGTAACCATATCACTAATATTCTAAAATGGCGATTGCTTAGTGTTCAACTCCCTTATTAAGTATGACAATGATGGAAATTAAATTTTCATTTCAGGAAAACTCCAATACTTAGGCAAAATGTTCACCAAATCAGAGGCCATCTTAGCAGCATAAGGCAATGCTTTTAATAGGGTAGGCTATGATGACCTGTTGTTATTTTATTGTGTTCTTACAAGGTGTGATCAAGGCTCTTGGAATGAATTGGAATATAAAACTCCAGATGCAATCTTGAGATTTTTATCAATAGGCATTAGTCATATTGCAGACAAGAAAGCAATTCAGTGCCTAGCCTTTCCCTAGAAAGGAACTAATGCATTCTTTTCAGAGAGAGATGTTATCCTACCCCCTTCGGTGGGCATGGAGATGCATGACCTGTGTCACCAGAGGGGCTATGGTGCCTTCCCTTCCACCTGTAAATGTTCACATGCCCTTTATCAATAAAGTCTACCTCCAGCTGACAGCTTGATGCACCACACACATAAACCTGCACACCACAGACCCAATTGCTTCCTGTAACAGATTGCTATAGTCTTCAATCAGCTCCAGACATTCCCCTATGGTAGGAATGTCAATCCTTCCTAGCAGCTCCATCTGTCAAACTCTCATAGTAGCATCCATTTAAAAAGAATATCTTAATATAATTAGTTACACTACATATTTTTCAAATTAGTTGGATATTTTACTTGTAAATTCAAACTCTTTTCCCTGTCTTCTTTACAATTACTTCTGTTTGTTATGAACAAACAACATCGATTGGTTTTTTTTTTGTTTTTTTTTTTTTTTTGCAATGTACCCAACGTTTTTTTGCTTATATTTTTATGCTAAGCCATCTGTATTCCTCTCCAGGGATGCCATAAATGCTTACAGTCACAGCTATTCCTCATCATACTTTGGAAAGATCTTGTGTAGCTCACAAATGTTGGATGCCAGGGGATAATTAGAATTGGAGCACTGACAGCTATAGACGATATCCTGGAATAATGCATTCAGTGGACATGTGTACTTATATGCTTGTACCTTGAATGCCTTCGTCAAGCTGTGCTAGCACACTGGACAACTACAACCAAAGTGCACTGCACCTGTCAGGCCTTCAGCCTCTGTCAAATATCATGCAAGTAACCATGCAACCAATATACTCACCTACGGCAAGAGGGAAGGCCTCTACCAATTTCATCATTTCCTAAGACATCCGTCTTCTCAGTAAACTACTGCAAGAAATAACCAGCCAGGCTACAGTCTTTACTGTGTGAAACCTTAAACCTCCTGTAGTGGAGCTCCATGGGATATATGGGCCTCTGAATGTCCATGACTTTTTACCTTTTAATTTTTTAAGTCTTTATTGGTACATTTAGGCCATAAAAGCCAAACCCCACAAGTGGGCTTGTTATCAAGTGACAGCTGCCTTCTGTAGAAGTGGGCCTTTTCCTCAATCTCATTTGTGCTTGGAATTATGCGCACCATGTAACTACATTTATTCCTTTAGTATTCTACATTATCAAGGTACAAATTGTTTTAGAGTTCTATTACATACTTGTTCATTGAGGAAAGGTCCTGTAAACATTAGGTTTTCTCTTTGCAAATGCGTTGACATGGAGGGCAATCTCAAGGCAGAGATGTATGCTAATGCAGAAGTTAGAGGGAGTGGCTAATGCTAAATGGCCATGTACTCATCTCCAGAAATGTCCATGGATCCTGATTTATTATACAGAATAATTCAGAGAATCATTCTGCCAAATAAAATTTTACTCTGGGAGGGAGAATTAACCTCCATAGAAACACAGCACTCAGTCATTCACTCCAATGGGATAGGAGGACTCTCACTGCAAAAAAAAAAAAAAAAAAAAAAAGAACTTCAGTGAAGAAGTAGAGATGGAGGTGTGTTAGTGTGTATGTTTACATGTGTGGATGGTGCATGCATGTTTGTATGAGCAAGCCTAAAGCTGCATGCATGTGTGTGTGGGGGGGGAAATTGCATGGGTGGGTTTGTGTGTGTGTGTAGATGGATTCACTTCATAAAACTGAAAACTCAAAACACCGAAAATGAGAAAACTTCATAATATAGAAGACCAAAACACTGAAAACTCAAAACACTGAAAACACATATCATACATATAATAAGTTTAAACAACTTAAATCATGGTACTTTCCACCAAGTGTAAGCAGGGGGGCAAGTCCCCCTGCACCCCCCACAGCCCCCCATACCCCCTGCTACTTAAATATATGAACTCCAAGATTGCACTTAGTGTAGTGAAGTGAAATCTTGGAGTTGACATATATAAGTAGCAGGGTGTCTGGGGGCACAGTCCCCCGAATGGGGGGTGCATGGTGGCTTGCCCTCCTGCTTACACTTGGTGGAAAGTGTTATGATTTATGTTGTTTAAACTCAGTATATGTATGATATGTGTTTTCAGTGTTTTGAGTTTTCAAGATTTTGAAGTTTCAGTGTTTTGGTTTCATTGTTTTGAGTTTCAGTGTTTTGAGCTTTCAGTGTTATGAAGTGAATCCGTGTAAATATGTATTGTTGCCTGCATGGTCACACTACAGAGTTGAGGTTGGGAGTCAATTGTCTGGATGTGTGTGTGTGCGTTTGTGTGTGTGTGTGTGTGTGTGTGTGTGTGTGTGTGTGTGTGTGTGTGTGTGTGTGTGTGCGCGCGTATGTGTGTGAAAGAGTGTAGGGTGGTGTCTTTGTTAACACAATCCATGGAATACTTAAGTGATGACCAGCTCAGTCAGGTCTGACAGCACTAGTGTGCCATTCAGATACATGCTAGCAAGCTTATAATGATGTCTTTTTCATTGTGGCCATGTTTATCTCTGAATTGTATTTTCTGGCTGTTGTGGTAATTGAACAACCTTCATTGGACAATTAGCATGAACAGTGAGCATTTTTCTTACCCTAATGGATGGCATAAGCTAGAATAAGAAGAACATGGTATAACTCATGGAAAAATACATGCTGACTAAAAATTAGGAATATCTGTAAGGAAAGGCTACACAAATCCAGCCTACATGTTTAGTAGACAAGATTATTCACATTTGCGAGGTCAGTGAAAATCTGTTTAGCAAAAGAATTATAGTGTACACACATAAAACCATTTTTCTAAAAGTAAGGGCATCGGCAACAAATGACATTATCATAATTATGAGGAAATAAATAATAGAAAAAGTTACATTTTATCATTATTGATAGGAATATCATACATACTGTTTCATTTTAAACAGTGAGAAGAAGTGTGAGAACCAGAAGTGGAAAAATACTATTATACTGAACCAAAAAAATTAGACAAAGGATCAAAATGTATGATCTGATGGCTGAGATATGTACAACATAATGTAATTATTTTTTTATCTAAACAATATTTAATTATAATTCATATTCTTTGTTTCTTACCTCTGTGAGGCCACCATTCCAACTTATCAGGCTTTCATTAATCATAATAACAGGTGTTTTGGAATCCAAAACTTTGAACTGCCCCACAGTAACATACTGAACTGTATTGTCGGGGCTCACCTGCCAGTTTAATATATCATATATAACTGGTGGATCACCATTCTTATCAAAGTATACATCCTCATCATTTGGCATCCTGAAATGCACATTCCTTATGTAATGGAGCAACTGGAAATATACAATAATTTATATTATATGTTGACCACTGGGTACTAGAGTGCAAAAGATTGCTTTTCTCTAACCTTAAAATGATTCTAAAAAACAATATAAAAGCATGCGCTAGATTGACTAGGGCACATACTTTCATTGCTATTCCATCTTAATAATATAGATAAATTCTTCACGCTCTTGTTGAAAAACAGTTTAGTCTATTAATTAGGCAAAGACAATTAAATTATAGAGACTGGAGGGACAAGGGAGATAGTATATTGGTGTTGAGCAAAGGGTATGAAGAGGAAAAAAGGAAACAGTAATGGTTAGCGATACGTATGAAGGGAAGGAGGAAAAAAGTAGGAAAAGAAAGAAAGAGAAAAAGAAAGAAAGAAGATGAAAACTGGTGAATTAGTCTGAGAAGGGCAGAAGCATAAACAGGATAAGTGGAAATGAAAAATTCAAATTAGTAGTTTACATCACTTTTCATAAAGGAGATTATCTATCTGGGAGGGGAAATTAGGTGAGAAGATGGTTGGACTTAGGCTCATAGGATGATACTAGGCTGTTAGCCCGGAGGCCCTTATAAGCCTAGCCAACAATTTCACCCATGTTCCCTCAAAGTCAGCACCCGTTTTCCCTGTCCAGGAGGGAGACAGTTGGGAATCCCAGGGGTATATTTTCTGTTTCCCATCCAGTACTCCAGGTTCCTCTTAAAGAGGGCTAGTGAGGTACTCTGCTCGACATTGAGAGGAAGTCTGTTTCACAGATGAGGGAGTTGCTGGGACACAAATGTATATCCCCCTTTCCGACCATGAGACCCGGGGAAGTTTGACTTACGGATATG